>NC_079203.1:32826571-32906571 GCF_026745355.1 Beta vulgaris subsp. vulgaris | reverse complement strand
CCGAGCTTGAGCCTAATGGAGTTCGACTCGAAAGCTCGCAAACACGTTCGATAAAATTTAGATTACAATTTTATATTTTAATTTGTGATCCAACTTCATCTCTACTCCACTAGGTACTAAAGTCCCAACTTCATCTCCGTTAAGAAAACAATCACCAACTTTATTTTCTTTATAAATAGCTGCTACTTCTTACCTCAACTTAGAGTTTAATTTTATATCTCCTTGGTTGGAAAAGAAAAATTATACTTTATTTTCTTCACAAAGAAATGAAGTATATTTTTAAATATTTGATTATTTAATACTTGAATTATTTGATAATTGTTTATTTAAATGCACTTAGAGTGTTATTGCTACAAATATGGATTTTTTTTAATAATAAACCATGAATTCCCATATTGAAATTTTAGTGAAGTTAAGAGGAAACTCAAATTATAAAAGTATATGTAAGGTGAGTTTTTTTTATTGAAAAAATTGATGGGAATAATCCCACGTTTGGTTGGTCTTCTTTAAACAGTCCCAGTTATGGGTTAACTTAATAAAATCCCACCTTTTATCTTATCTTCTTAAAATGGTCATTAACCTGTTGGTTACCTACAACTACAGGTTAATGACACACGTGGCAAAAATTGTTAATACCCACGTGGTCTATTAGCCGTTATAATCCCTCATTTCCCCCTTTCTTCAACTCCCCTTCAACCCTTTCTTCATCTCTTTCTTCTCACTTTCTTCATCCTTAACCGGATTTTTGCCTGCAAAATTGGAAAAAAAAAAAAATTCATCCCTCATTTTTTGTTTACATGGCTGGTGGTCCACCAAATTCAGGTTCTTCAAACAATTCAGGCAGAAGTTCTGGAAATTCGAACCCAAGGTTGAAGGTGAATTGTCGACATGAAGTTCAGGCTGCTGTGAGGACTTGCAAGAAAGGCACAAAGGCTGGGAAGAAATTCCTTTGTTGCCCTTTTTTGGGTTAAATTTGCAACTAAAATTTATGGGTTCATGTTAATTTTTTTTATTTGTTGCGAAATTGATGAGGGTCATGTGGTTGTTTGGTGTAGGAGGATGATTGTAGATTTTTCATGTGGGAGTACAAATTGATGTCTACTAGTCTCTCTAATGAGATTGAAGATTTGCATTACAAGCTTTTGGAGAAGCACACAATCATTCATGAGCTGGAGTTTGAGAAGCATATGTTTGGAGAAGATTAAAAAACTGAAGCTACAAAAAGAGGACATTGAACAGGAGTTGCAAAAAATGAAGAATGAGCATTTTCAGATGAATGTCGAGATGGTTAAATTAGGTAGGAATGAAATGACTATTTCAATCGCCATGGTTATATCTTGGATTTTACTATGCATCATTGTTTACATATTAAAGTAGGAAAAGAAAAAAATTTCTAAATTTTTAGGTAGATGTGGGGGACAAGTAAGATTGTACTAAGTTAGTAAGTGGGATATCTTGATGTTGGAACTTCATTAACTAAGATGTATGCTCTATTTCGTACTAATGAGAATATGAATTTTGACCGAAATCATTGCAATTGTCATATCTCAAAGTTAGAAGCAATTCACATAAGATTGCATTACATGCCATAGTATTTGGAAAGAAATATTGTCTTACAAAACTAAATCACATAATTATGCTAAAAACCGAGGCAAAATAGATGCACCAACAGTGATTCTTGGCCTAGTTTGTTGCATTGAAAGCTGAGGAAGAAGCTTGACTAGCTTGTTGGTGACTAGTGTCAACAAATGAGCTCTGGCTGAGCACTCCATGCCTTCCTGAAGTACCTGGCACCTGAAAATGATATAGACTTGTCAGAGTTAGTATAATAAAACAAAAGAGTAGGTTGTCATTATCTGAAAAAGTACCTTATATTTGTAATTGGAGTTCCATTATCATTGAACATAACTCCAAAGCCTTTAGGTACCTGTGGGAATTGGAGATTTTAGAAGTACTTGCATTAAATGAAATTGATAATACACATCAGAACCTTATTTCTTACCCTTGAACTTGAAGATATGCCACCTCAACCCCTTCTGCCACCTCTTCCCTTGGATGAACTAGCCCCTTCAGTTGTGCCACCTCTCCCCTAGATGTAGTAGCCCCCCCTCTTGTTCTTCCTCTTCCCCTGGACCCTTCTGATGATGTGCCACCTCTGCCAGTGGTAGTATTGACCCCTCTTGAACCTCTTCCTCCTCTAATCACCCTCCCACCTCTACCTAATCTAGTGGGTTCGGCTGTGGATAAATGATGGGCAGCTTCAGTGGTGGTACTTGACCCTAGTTGTTGTTCATCTGCCCTTGGTATTCCCTTATGTTTCTTTGGGGGAGGGGGTTGCGCTATATAGCAGAATCTCTGTTAGGGCACCTCCTCTTATTATGCCCCTTTCTACCACAAAGACTGCACGTCATTTCTATACCATGTCTTGACAAAGTTCCAAGTTTTTTAGGATCCTCATGAGGGGCTTTGATCCTATTTTTTCTTGGCCTACCAGTCCCAATTTTAATAGAAGGTGAATCTAGGTAAACTTCAACCCTGGGCTAATGTCTCTCACCTTCAAGAGGTGGAATTGAACCTGCTTTTGCCTTTGCCCATGTATCCTTCTTGTAACAAGCATAAAAAAAGTCCTCAACTTGCATATGGCTGAAGAAATGGCAGAGATGGCATGACAACATGGTATTCCAGTCATGTTCCACTTCCTACAAGTGCATGACTTTTTCTCCAAGTCTACATTCAAGCTATTCAGGTTGTGATTGATTTGGAACAAGGTTGTGGATGAAGGGAGGGCATCATAATTTGCTGCTGTCTCATTCTCTTAAATTAATTTTTTTTTTGTATCATAGGACAGAGGACAATTGTACATTTCTCTCTACCCTTTTTTGAACCAACCATTGCATTAACTGGGCCATAATATCCTCAAGCGTATGAATCAAATGTTTTTTCCTAGAATTAATGATGTATCAATTAAAGGTCTCAGCTATATTATTTATTATTGAACTAGACTTAGTGTCAGGTTTCATGAAGGCCCTACAAAATACCTTAGGATTGTAACTCCTAAAACCTATAACAACTGCCTCATTAACTTTCTCCAACTCAGCCATATTACAGGCTTCAGGGTTGGAAGTGAATGTGAACAAAATAGATCTGTACACTTCTGGTATGAGTAATGAGGAAACATAGAGACTTTTGCATATCACAGGCTTTAAACTGGGCAAACTTCCATTCAAATACTTGGGAGTTCCAATTAGTCATAAGAGAATAGCAGTAAATGAATGCTTGAATCTGGTGGAGAAGATAACTGCTAGAATCAAATGCTGGAGTACCAGGCACCTAGCATATCAAGGCAGATTGGTTCTGGTCGATTATGTTCTAATTAGTATCCAAGCATACTGGTCTCAAATTTTTATTATACCAAAGAAAGTGTTTAAAGAGGTTGAAAGCATCTGCAGGGCCTTTTTATGGACTGGGGAGTATTACAGTTGCATATCAGGTTATGTAGCTTGGCCTTCAGTCTGTATTCCCAAATATGCAGGTGGTCTGGGGATTAAAAGGCTTGAAATGTGGAATGTGGCAGCAATGGGCAGGTATGTTTGGGCAATTTCTTCAAAGAAGGATAATATGTGGATCAAATGGATTAATGAAATCTATGTAAAAGACAGCAATTGGTGGGACTACCAACCGTCCATGGGAAGTAGTTGGTATTGAAGGAAAGTGTGTGAAGTAAAGAATCACTTAAAGAGAGTCATGAATGAAAACACTTTGAAACAAATGTCAGTGTATTCAGTGAGCCAAGTGTATGCAATGCTGGTGGGAGACCATACAAGAATACATTGGGATAAATATATTTGGAATAGACTCTCAATTCCCAAACATAGATTTGTGATTTGGCTTGCTATGAAGAGAAGTCTACAGACAACAGAACACCTACACAGAATTGGAGTTAGCAACAACTCAAATTGTCTCATATGTGGGAATGGTGTGGAAGATCATGCACATTTATTTTCAGCTGCTGTTACAGTGAGAAGATTCTGAAGAAAGTTAAAGATTGGCTGGAAATTAAAACCCAGAAGAAGGAACTAGGGGAACTGATCAGCTGGCTGAGCAGGAGCAATCTCAGCAAATTCCAGAAACAAGTTCTTGCTGCTGTGTGAGCTGCAATGGTCTACTATATATGGGGTGCAAGGAATGATGTTTACTGGAGCAGTAAGGTGGTGACTGTAAATACTACAGTCCATAAAATTCAGAAAATGGTAATTGAAAGAGTGTATAGTGTCATGCCAAAGAAGCTGTCAAGAAAGGATAGAGAGTGGATGCGAAGTAGAGCTTTGCTTGTTTGTAACTAGTGTTATTCCTTTGTCTAGGATTAGGGGAGGGTCCAACCTAGTTGGTTTGTCCCCCTAGACTAAAGACTGTTAGGTGTAATTGTTGTTTGGTTTGATTAATATATCTCTTCTTACTTAGCAAAAAAAAAAAAACTCAGCCATATTCTCATTATAATCGGCCATATTGTAGGAGAATGCTATATTCCGAAATAATTTATTAAACTCATCTCCTTTGTAATTTTTATTCCAATGAGCATAAATACGCCTTGCACAATGCCTGTACTCAGCTTTTGGCAGCACAGTAGCAACAACATTCAAAATAGCCTATAGTTAACACGACAAAAATAGCACTTAATTGTTACATGTTTCAAGGAAAAATATGATTTTTATTGGTGCAAATAAAGTTACCTGATGTTCATATGAGACAACTGTGTATTCTGTGCCATCTCCAAGTGCAAAACATGCTTGCAAGTGCTTGACGAGCCACTCCCATGAGCTGTTATTCTCACCTTCTACCACAGTCCAGGCAACGAGATACATTTGACCATTACTGTCTCTCCCCACTGTTGAGAGTAGTTGCCCACCAAGGAATGTCTTCAAGAAGCATGAATCCACATATACAATCCTTCTACAACCTTCCTTCTTACCCTTCTTAACTCCCTCAAAGCAAAAAAATGTCTTTGAAAAACCGGAGGGAACACATGCTGACTTGGATCAGTCACCAAATCAACCAGCCATGTTCAGCCATGAAGCAATCTGTGTGCATAGTACTTGACCTTATACGCAAAATCATTCTTTACAAGTACCCTGTAGGCCCTCCTAATAGTCTCCACAATCTCCTTTGCCGGCCTGTGAGGTATGGCTTTGAATACCTCTAAAAACTGCTCAGCCAACCATGTTGATTTCAACTGCTTATTTCTCTCCATGTTTCTAGTGCACAAATGCTGCTCACTCGCGGATTTCAGCATAAAGGTGGCCCTTCTACTATCCCAAGAATTAAAAGGACACCCCTTGATACACCTAACACCTAACACCTACTCTTTGACCCCTGTTTTTATTACTAATGTTTAAGCTCAGATTTCTACACTACACAATAGCATACTTAGCAACAACCTTCTTTAAATCAGATCTTGTGCCAAGTCTTTGTCCAACCTTCCCTTAAAAGGTTGAAAATTCTATGTTTTGCCTAACCAAAATCCCCCTACTGGCCTTCCTAATAGCTGGTGTGTCCTTCTCTCCTCTATCAGGTAGAGTGTCTAAGTCATTCTCTAAATCTTCATATTCAGACAACACTTCATTATTTTGTTCCTCAGCTTATGGACCAAATACAACCCCTTCTTCTTGTACTCCTAGTTTACCTTCAGCCACTACAAAAAAAATTGGCTATAGAGGCACATCATTTGGCCGACTTGCCTCCAAAACCCCCTTTTACCATCACATAAACATGGTTGCCTCTAATTATATGGTTTTTAGTGTCAAGTATATTCTGGTGCCTCTAAAGATACATTTTAGTATCAGACGAATGTTAGTTGCCTCTAAAACCATGTTTTTAGCATCACATGAATATTGGTTGTCTCTAAATCCATATTTTTAGCATCACATGAATTTAATTGTCTCAAAAGCCATTTTTTTTTAGCATCACTGTAGTTAGTTGTCTCTAAAGCCATGTATTTAGCGTCACATGACATTAGTTGTCTCTAAAGCTATTTTTTTCAGCATCAACTGTAGTTAGTTGTCTCTAAAGCCATGTATTTAGCGTCACATGAATTTAGTTGTCTCTAAAGCCATTTTTTTAGCATCAATTGTAGTTAGTTGTCTCTAAAGCCATGTATTTAGCGTCACATGAATTTAGTTGTCTCTAAAGCCATTTTTTCAGCATCAACTATAGTTAGTTGTCTATAAAGCCATGTATTTAACGTCACATGTATTTTGTTGTCTATAAAGCCATGTATTTAACGTCACATGAATAAAGAAAACTAAATTCACTAGTGGAAAAAAGCAGTAGGGCTGCGCTGAAAATGGCATGTAGGGCTGCGCTTTTTGAGGGCAGCCCTTTCCATCGCAGCCCTTCACTATTCAAGTAGGGCTGCGCTAGTAAAGCGCAGCCCTTCACAACGAAGGGCTGCGCTTTTACCTAAAAAGCGCAGCCCTTCTGACCCAAAAAAAAAAAATAAAAATTTTTTTTTTTTTTTTGCATTTTTTTACTACTAGATATATCTACTCATATTGTTTAAACAATCTAAAACAAAAATATATCTTACAGCAAAGCAAAAAGCACCATCAACTCGTTTGAAGCTACAATTAACCAAGTTTTTCTATAAGAATTGCACATTTCAACAGAACTATCATACAAATAAACAAAATAGAAAGTATAATGAAACAGCAACGAACTAAACAAAGGCAACAAAAATTGTTCAACTGGAAATTGCCTACACACCATAATCCACACTTACAACATTATAACTTAAACCCTAAAAATCGAAAAAAAATATGATATTATTGCATCTAAACTAAAAAACGAAATTAAATAAACTAAAAAACAAAAAATATAATGAAATCAGATCTGAAACTAAAAAAGTATAATGAAATCAGAAAATAGAGAGAAGGAAAATAAAAAAACGAACGAAAATTGAAAAACAAGGGACGAAAAACAATAAAGAAATTAAGAAAATGAACTAACAGTAAAAACGAAAAATAGAAAACGAAAATTGAGAGTGATTACATATCTAAAAAATGAAAAAATTACAACGAGATCTGAAATCACAATTAGATTAAAAAACGAAAAAACTCAGATCTGGAATCACAACGAGCGACATATTTTGAGAGAGGAGATGAAATCAGCGACGAACATTGAGAGAGAACTTCACAACATAGCCGACGAACAAAATAGCCGACGATGATTGTGATTTCAGACGATGATTGTGATTGTGACAAAAAACATAGCCCGACGAACATCAGCTTTCATCTTCGTCGGCTATTTTGTTCAACTTCACAATTGTGATTGTGACAAAAAATAGCCGACGAAAACGAAAACCATCGATCTTCAACTTCGCAAAATAGCCGACGAACATTTTAGTTTCCAGATTCATCAATCTACGCAAGCAAAGTGTAAAAAAGAAAGTCTGGGAATGAGGGAGGAGAGAGAGAATGAGACTTGTGAGGGAGGAGAGAGAGAATGAGACTTGAGAGAGAGAATGAGATTTGTGAGAGACTGAGAGGCGCGCGAGAGAGACTGAGAGAATGAGAGAATGAGGGAGTAAACCCTAGTTACTTGGTTTTTTAAGCCCGCGCTTTTTTCTAAATAAAAAAAAAAACCATGAAGGGCTGCGCGTGTCCCAAAAAACGCAGCCCTTCCTTCAATAGGGCTGCGCTTTTAAGAAAAGCGCAGCCCTTCTGAGTATAAGAAGGGCTGCGCTTTTGTTAAAAGCGCAACCCTACTAATGAAGGGCTGCGCTTTTTTTAAAAAGCGCAGCCCTTCTGTTTTGTAGGGCTGCGCTTTTTAAAAAAAGCGCAGCCCTTCACTTGTAGCGCTGCGCTTTTAAAAAAAGCGCAGTCCTTCCTGCGCAGCCCTTTCTTTTTTTTCCTCTAGTGATTAGAATAATTTATGGAATTCAAACACAATATTAATATTTTTTCAATAATAGCATTTATATTCTAATTTAAACAATACATTTTTTTTCCTTACAGTTCACACATATTACTATCATCAACATAAAAATGCAACTTCCTTCCGAAATTGTCAAAATGCAAAAAAATAACATCAATGATCGTTCATCTTCATCACTCATCATCGTTAATCTTCATCACTCATCATCGTTCATCTTCATCATCATAGTCATCGACTCATCGTTCATCTTCAACAGCATATTCATCGTTCATCTCATCATCATCATCATCAATATTCATCTGCAAAATCAGAATAAAATTGACCCAGAAATTAATAAACCCATAAACTATTTGTACAGATCATTTGGCCGAAATTCAGACAAAAACGAATCGTAATTACAGCAAATTTTCGAAAGAAACTCAGAACCCAAAACAAAATTTGAACTCAAGAAACTCGAATCATTGAACGAAATCTAAAAAATCCAAAGAAATTCAATAGAATTCCCCAAACTTCTAAAAAAAATTCGAATTCCCCAGTTCTGGAATATTAAACCCTAATTTCAAACGAAAAGCCCCAAACCCCTGTAAAATCGAAGCAAAACGAAAACCTATAAATCGAATAAATTTGTACAACAAACAAACAGAAATTCAAACGAAAAGCCTGAAAAATCGAGAATTCAAACCAATAAAATCCCTATAAAATAAACAACAAACAAATCGAAATTACAAAATTAAAAAACTTACAGGAGGAACGACGTTCGTCGCTGCTTGGAGATGAGAGAAAAAAAAGGAGGTGAGTTGAGATAGAGATTGAGAGAGACGAGGAACAAAGAGGAGAGAGAGGGGAACCGGATGAGCTGAGACTGGATGATGAGGGAAAGAAACGAGTTCTAGAAAGTTATTGAAAATAAAGCGCTTAAACTCTTTTCACCAAAAAAAACAGTGCTTAAACTCCCGCTTGTTTTCACAAAAAAAAAAACTCCCGCTTGTTTTTTTTAAAATTTATTGAAATGACGGTCAAATATTATTAAAGGCCTCTAATAATTTCAGGTCTTATCAAATCTTATCAGATTAGATCAGGCAAAGAGAACGTATCCATAGTTTTTGACCCAGATATGTTCGATATATTGTTTCTAAGAAACTTTATGCAATCATTACTAATGATATATATTTAGATAACTCATTCAAAATTTATGCAATCATCATTACTCGTACCCATAGGGTTCGATAGGGTATGGGTAGGGTCTAAGGTCCTTAATGAGTATAGTGTAATTTTTTTCCGAAATATAATAAACCTTCAATATACATCACAAAATATCATTTCTATATTGATTTTTTGCAAAACTACGATCGAAAAGTGAGAGTTAGATTGAGAATTGAGAAAGTAGAGCGGCAACTTTTGTTTCTACGAAAGTATATAGAAGATTAGAAGTTTAGAGTTTTTCATATATTAGTTTATATTAGAACTAAAAATGATATATTTTGAAATTGAATGGGTAAATGTTACAATTGAAGGTGTATCTTTTCGAAATAAAGTTGTTAATATTTACGACAAAATCATTAATGAAAAATAAATTCCCCTTTGAACATCATATGTACACCTTTTAATTTGCTTTTCATAGTTTTCACGATTTTCACATGATCTTCTTCCTATATATTCAAAATTTTAAACAAAATACATATATAATTTTTTAACTGAGTATGTGGGTAAGGTTTTGGTAGGGTCTGGGTATGAGAGGAGTGGACCCTTACCCTTACTCTACCCGATAGCTATTTGACCCATACCCTACCCATAGTCATAACTCATACCCATAGGGTAAAAAAATCAAGACCCATACCCTTAAATTAGGGTAAGGTAGGGTAGGGTAGGGTTTGGACAGGGTCCGGGGTAAACAACCATCTCTAATAGAGAGCAAGCTGAATGACGTGGCTTTGTTTTCCGTAATTTCTTTTTCCTTTTCTTTTTCTTTTACTTCTTATTTCTCTTTTTCATTTTATTTTTGTTTTTATTCTTTTATTTCCCTTATTCCCTTTTAATAAGAATTTCTCACTCTTGTCTCATCTTTTAAAGCTTTCCCTTTGATTTCATGCTTTAGTTCAATTTTTCTTTGTTCTTTCAATTACTTGTCTTTTAATTCATGTTTTGCTTTTAGTTTCCTCAATTCATGTTAGATTTAGTTTCAATTTCATGCTCTTGCTTTCAATTTCCATTAATTGCTAGTTTAATCGTTCTTTTGCTTGTTCATCTCAATTTCTAGGTTAATCCTAGGATATTCTCTTTTGAATATAAATTTTAGCCATGAGTGAGTAGCTTCCTTTGCTAGTGTAAGTAAAAGAAGTCAAAGTATTGCAATGATTGCATGATGAGTACTTGATAAGAGTTAATTGATTGATTGTGACATTTGATTTCCAATATTCATAAGGATAGGAGTAATCAACCTAAAATTAGGTCTAAATTGGATTATGACTACTAGGTTTAGCAAGGGATTGTGAATCTAGAAGTCCATACTTGATTGATTTGAATTGAAACCTCTAAATCTACGACACTCATAGCGGGATATACCTCATTACCTCACATTTTCACTCGCTTTCTCTCACCTCACATACATATCAAAATACTCACCCTCACACCGACACTATTCTCTCTTTCAATCTCTTTCTCTCACCTCACCTTCACTCCTCCCTTCGTTGCCCTTCATCTCTCTCGCTTCACCATCTCCTTCATTGCGATTTCGGTAAGTTCTTTTTCTCCAATTTGGTGCATCTCAACTTTTTTTATCTTCGAATTTTCTGGATTAAGTTCAAAATTTGGGATCTTAAATTATGTGGGTTTGGGGCTTTGAATTTTGAGGGGTTTAGGGGTAAAATTCTGCTTCGAGTTAGTTCGAATTTTGGCTTTGACTACTTCGAATTTTCTGGATTATATTCAATTTACATTATGTTATACAGGATGTGGGTTCATATTTGAGTTTTATTTGGATAATCTGATTTGTTTACGATTCGCTGTTGACAGTGGCGATCATCTGCAACTAACAATTGGGTTGGTGTAAATTTTCTTATATGATATAAATTTTCCTGATCTAATATGAATTCTTCTTATTATACTTCGTTGGTTTTAAAGTTATAATTAGTCGAATCCGATGTGATTCGATTTGATTTTTTCTTATCTAAACTTAATATTATTACTCTCTCCGTTCCATAATTTTTAGTGCATTTGAGTTATTTACACTATTCACATGCAGAGATAATCTTCTATATATTGATCAACATATAAAAGTAAATATAGTCATGTGGGGTCTTGTTTGAATTGTCTTAATGAGTATAATATTAATATCCAATTGCAATAATTTTTACAAATATGTAATCACAGATATTTATGACATAAAATGTGCGTTGAGAAGCGTATGAACAGTGAAATGCACAAAAAATTATGGAATAGAGGGAGCATATGATTTCAAATTTTCTAATCTTAGCTAGTTTGATCAATTTTAATCTAATCATTTTCAAAATAAGCATTATAGTGCTTATATACGTTGAAAAGAATGCACCCTTAGGTTGCATTTGTTCAACTTAATAATAACAACTTGTACATTTTTCTTTTATAACAATAATAATAATATTATTATTACATAATAATAATGATGATAATAATAAGTAATAATAATAATTATTATAATAAGTAGTAGTAATAATAATAATAATAATAATAATAATAATAATAATAATAATAATAATAATAATAATAATAATAATAATAATAATAATAATAATAATAATAATAATAATAATAAGGAAGAGTCCCAAATAAATTCAAATTTAGATTATTGCTGTACAACTGAAATTTCAAAAACACTTTTGAAAAAAAAAAGGAAATTTCAAAAACACTTCGTTTGAGAATTGAAAGAAAAACCCTAGTCCCTCATTTCATTTCCCCCCAATTCCCAGCCCAGCCGTCTTCTGAGTTGTCCCTCATTCTCTCTCTCTGACTCTCGGCTTTGCTCAGCAACGCCGTTTTCACATCGGTCTTCAACATCACTTTATCACCGACGGCGTAAAATCTCGTCACTAACGCAAAAACTCAAGATATTCTTTCTCTCTCCTCTATTTCCCCCAAATTCAAAACCCTAATCCTTCATTTCCCTCACCAATTTCTCGTGTTTATAGGTGAATCGATCGAATTGTTGGATAAGGAGCTTTTCTGTATCGAGGTGGTTTTGAATACAGAAATAAGCATAAACTTGTCTCTGCAATCACCTTCTTTGTTGGTCTTTCTATTGTTGACTTCCTTATAAATTAGGAAATATGGGACGAAGTGGGTGAATCTGAGAGTGGAAGGGACACCATGCTTTTGGAAATTGAGCAAGAGTGTCTGGAAATCTACACGAGCAAGGTTGATCAAGCTTACCAAACTCGGGCTCAGTTACGGCAGGCAATTGCTGATGCTGAGGCAGAGCTTGCCCATATTTTCTCATCACTGGGTGAGAGACCAATGAATATAAGGCAGGTTAGAATCAATTTTCATCAGTAGTGAATTAAGTGCTAGATATCTTAATCATTTTACAACTTTTTACTAATGTTTTTTTTTTTTGTTTTCAGCCTGATCAAAAAGCTATTGGCTTGAAGGAAGAATTGTTGATTGTTCTGTTGCGGCCATTGCTCACTACTTTAATTTTTTTGCTTATTTATTTGATCCTGCAGTCACATTCAGCTCTTTCTCCCTTCTTAAACGGCTATCCTTTTGTTTAGATTATCGATTTAGCCCATCGAAGCTGTTTAGATGATTAATTTTCGCGCAGCTGCAAATTGTTAAGGTTAGTACCTCTCAGTTGACTTTAGTTCTCTAATTTTGCTGTGTGATTTTGGTATAGAGTATAAAAACAGGTTTCCACTGTTAGATTAAGTGGTATAGAGTTATGCTTATCTTATATGCATTTATGATGTTAAATTTTTTTGATCTTATCTTTGGGTAACAAATGTCTTTTCTTTTTTTCAATCTTTTGGTGCAGATATTTGTTCATGGTGTCATATTGGAGCTGTCAAATTAAGGAAAATAAGGTGGTTTTCATGTAAGTTTCTAATTATTTCAATGAAGTTCAAAATTCAAGATATCATGAATAGATATTTATAGTTACTATAACGGTTATAAATAATGGTGAATAAAATTGCTACCTGAATCCTTCTAGTTGTGGCTTTGATGCTGTTAAATAAGTATTTTTAGTCAATCTGGAAAGGTTTGTGCTGCTGACTTGCTCATGTTTGTTTTTGCACGATCATTGTTGTTCATGTACTTAATCTTGTGTTATTGCAGCAGTTGCTATGCTATTTAGTTGTTTCCGCTGCAAGTTATCGTGCCATTGCGTGCTACTACTACCGGCTAAGCCAATTTTTGTACAAGTTATTACAGCTTTGTTAAACTAATATTTGTTATTAAACTAATATTTACTATATGCATGTGTTGCAGGTGCTTGCGGAATCCAACTATTCAAACAATTGAAGAATAATATGAGGAAGAAAATAGCATGACACTAACAAAGACTAAGGCAATTGAAAAATGGAATGACACTATTCAAACTATTAGATATCTTTTTTTTTTCTCTCTTGTAGTTTCCAATTTCTTTTTACTGTAACAATTGTGAACAACCAACTAGACATGTTAGTTGATTAAGGTGTTTATATAAATGACAATTATTTTTTATCTATATAGTAGCTTTTTATTGATTCATTAAATTGTTTTGTTTGTTTACTTTTAGTATTAATATAGCATATATATGTATTAATTCATAAATCTGACTGTAAAATGTGTAGTTGCCCCTAATAGTTTTAATAAAAATGTCAAAAGTTGCACCTAAAAACATCCTTTAGCGACTAACTTATGGTTGCATTAGAGGCAACATATAATTAGAGATGGATTTATGGTGCCTCTAAATATAAGTGGTCTTATCAGCAATATAACTTGTGTGCCCCAAAAAGGTGGCATTAGGGGCAACCTATAATTAGCGACAGACATATGGTTGCCTCTAAACGTAAGAGGCTTTGGCAGAACTGTAACTTGTGTGCCTCAAAAGGTGGCATTAGGGGCAACCTATTATTAGCGACAAACATATGGTTGCCTCTAAACATATCAGTCTTTAGCCGCACCATAACTTGTCTGCCTCTAAATGACGCATTAGGGGCAACCTATAATTAGCGACAGTCATATGTTTGCCTCTAAACTTAAGAGTCTTTAGCAGATACCATAATTTGTCTGCCTCTAAAACGTGGCATTAGGGGCAACCTATAATTAGCGACATGCATATGGTTGTCTCTAAACATAAGAGTCTTTAGCAGCACCATAACTTGTCTGCCTCTAAAACGTGGCATTAGGGGCAACCTATAATTAGCGACGGACTAATTAGAGGCAACCAAAAAATTGTTTCTAAACACCATTAGAGGCTACAAATATATATTTAGATGCAATTTTGGATTGCCTCTATATGTAGTTTTTTTTGTAGTGAGCTGCATCTTTTTGTAGTTCTTGTGCAACTTTTAGTAGATTGTCATTACTCTCTCTCCCCATATTGATAGCAACTCTGCACTCATCATCACTGTCTTCAATATCTCCTTCAAATTCCACAAACTCATCTACAAACAAGTCCTCTTGCTCATCAAACTCACCCTCATCCTCTACTTGCTCATCCTATAGTTGCTCACTTTCTAGTTGCTCTGCATCTTCACAATTAGGGCCAGTCGCACCAAGACCACCTCCATTCTCAGCCTCAAAATCACTATCAAGTTCTACTTCATAATCTGAATCACTATCCTTTTCTTCACTTTCATAATCACCAATAATCAATTCCTGCCATCCAAGTGGACTATCTGGTCTGGGATCTTCCCATTCATAACCTTCAGGCACATTTTTACACCAAGCCCCAAATATGTTGGTGGTGGAGTTTTGTTAGTTTGTGCAGGAGAAGAAAGTGGTGGGTTGTTGTTGGTCTGTGCAAGAAAAGAATCTAGTGGTGTGATGTTGGAGTGTGCAGCAGTAGAAGCTGGTGGGGTGTTGCTTGTTTGTGCAGCAGTAGAAGTTGGTGGGTTGTTGTTGGTCTATGCAAGAGAAGAAGATGGTTGTGTGTTTTTGGATTGTGTTGGTGATGTTATTGGTGGGGTGTTATTTTTGGCTTCTGGTGGAATGATATTTTGTGGAAGGGTTGGATTGTTAGGTTTGTTATTATAGCTGGTGAAAGGAGGTTCTTCTGGGTAGGTGATAAATTGAAGACAGATTCTGGGGGGCCCACATCTGCTGACATGGCAACATCATTCGCCGTGCAAGATGTTTTATCTCCCCCATATTTGGGAAAATCAGGGGGGTTTTCTATTAACATCACCTCCTTTTCCCTTTTCCTCCCCCCTTTAGCTTCCTTATTAGGTGCTCTCTTTGGGGTAAACTTCTTAGTTCTCCTTAGTGAACAACCTTCAACATCAACACTCACTTCAACAACTGTGTGGTACTCAAGTGCAGAAGGCAACAAATCTGGATCATCAAGACCATGAACCACATACATGTCAAGGAACCCTTTTTTAACCAAAACTGCAGTCATCTCTCTAACTTCATTATCATCATAAACTCTTCTCAACCCTTCCTCCAGACTTAGCCCAGGAAGTAGATAGTGCACTTCACAAATCTTCTTATAACTCCCACATTTCTTTGCTAGTTTCTCAATCCACCACCAACAAAGTTCATCTGGATCTACCTCAAATGTTTTGCCTTCCCCTCCTAAATACACTAACCCATTTTTCTGAGTTTTAAAGAGTCCACCATGCTAAAACCTCAATGTGGCTGACTCCATTAAAGTGTCTAATATTCAACTATCAACCTATTCCAAACATCAATAACAACAACAAAAACCCAACACCACAATCAATTTCAGTAAATTATGCACCACAATCAAACATTTACTTCCACAATCAAAGTAACTTTCAAGAAAATTTAAACATCTAATATTTTCAGTAAATTACGCTCAATAATTTAAATATTTAACACAAAGAATATTACTTTCGTCAAAGTATTGTCTAACATGGAGACTAAAACCCATAACATGTTTCCAAATAATTCACTGAAAAGAAAATTAAACTTTCGCAAGAGAAGAGTTGAAGAAAACGAACCTGATGGAGAAGAAGAAGATGGATAAAGCCTTCAAAATTCTGGGTTTTTCCAAGCTTCTAACAGAGATGGAGAAAAAGATGAGCAGGACCCAAGACCCGCATTTTTTGTAATATGCCGCAAATTGTGTAAAACAGCCCAATGCAAAGCAAGAATGAACATTTGGCATTCAGCATGGAGGGCCGAGGTAGCAAGACCATAATTACCCCCGCTATTAGCAACTAACTGTAATGGTACAGCTGGAAAATGTAAAGTCCAAGCACAACCCATAACTCTTGTTTCTTTCTTCCAGGCAGCATCGAAGAATGATTACATATTGTGGCCGGGTAGATTTGGTTGCCCATAGATGTACCCTGAGAAAACCTGGTGGAAAATGCATAGCTTGTTCTGGTGGATGAAGAAAACGTAGGTTATTAAAACAAAGTAGTGTTGCAAGTTGAGAGTCAACCTCAGCAAGGTCCTGAAGTTGTCGAACAATGCGAATAACATCAGGGCCCATATTGCGAAAGATGCGCTCATTTCTATGCAACCAAATACTCCAAAGAGTCTAAATGAACCTCTTAAGTGTTGAACCTTATGGTCCATCCTTGCTATGTCGTAGCAGGATATGTGTAGCAACCCAATCAGAGCAAGTAATTGGGCTACTATGTGAGTTCTGAAGAGGAAAATGACATTGTTGCCAAGTGTTATGAGCTATAGGGCAATCTTGAAACAAGTGCTTTAACATTTCAGTTTTCTTGGTGCAAAGATCACAAGTTGGGTTAACTGGCACGCTTCGTTTGACTAGCTGTTCTTTTGTAGGTAACCTATCTAGTAAAACACGCCAGATTAAAAATTTCCATTTTGGTAGAATAGGAAGATGCCATAGAATTTTAAACACCTTTTTATTCTCCTCTCTTAGAGAACGAGGGTTGCGTGACTGCTTCTGAAGTAGACAAGCATAGCCTGTTTTTGAAGTATATTGGCCCGATGGGTGATGAGCCCAAACCATGAAATTTCCATTAGAATGAGCCGGTAGCTCCATCGATAGAATATCATGGCTATCTTTGAAGGAGAAAAAAGTCCTGACCAAAGCAGTTTTCCACATCAATAAAGTCACTAACCATAGATTGTGTTATCTGACAAAGGGAAACTGAGCTCTTTGCAATAGGGACTCATCCATGGAGCCAAGCAGAGGAGAAGATTTTCAAAGAATTCCCATTACCAAGTTTCCAATGACAGTTCTTAAATAATTGACCTTCCGCCAACTGTAAGCCTTTGAAGCCCCAAGATCATTGTGCACCTAGTTTGTGAACAAATTTACCAATAGATAGAGCAAGAGGTTTGATGGCTTGGTAACATATATATATATATATATATATATATATATATATATATATATATATTGACATCAACACAGGTAGGTTTTGTGTACATGTACCAAACTTTTTTCATGAGGAAAACTTGGTTAAGAACTTGGATGGAACGAATCCCTAAACCACCTAAACCTTTTGGTAGATGGACGCGTTCCTACTTGACCTAATGGATACCTAATGTATCCTTATTTGATCATAAGAAGTCCATGATCATAGCATCAAGGCGATTTGTGATAGTAATAGGGACGACAAAAGAAGATAATATATGGGATATCATAGTTATGAGGACAGTATTTATAAGAATCACCTTATTAGGCATAGAGAGAAGGAGGCTATTCCAGCTTAAAAGTTTGTGCGATATGACATCAATAAGAAAGTGAAAATGGCTGGTTTTTTATTGCTGAATATCCAAAGGAACTCCAAGATGAGACGATACTGTCTCACTATGTTCCATATGAAGAATATCCTTAAATTTGGTTTGGGAGAGTGTCGAGGTATTAGGACTAAACATGACATAGGATTTATGGAAATTTATTTTTGGAACCATAAATAAAGCAAAACCGGTTATTAAGGAAAGTGAGATACCTACAAGCAGCTAGGGAGGCTTTAAATAAAATTAGGGCATCATCAGCAAAAAACAAATGTGAAATCGAAGGGCTGCGACGGCTCACTCTAATGCCTTTAAAAAAGTTTAGGTTCTACCCTAGAGTGAGCATTCGAGAGTATATATCCATACATAAAATAAAAAGATATGGTGATATGAGGAGACCAGTGATGATAGGATTGGTTTCATTCGAAGCACTAGACACTTTGCTATACACTTGTATATGGTATTACAGAGGCTAATTGGGCGCAGTTGCGAGACTTTTGTCGTATTAGGGACTTTGTGTAACATTACTAGTAGAGTGTTATTCCATGCTCTAAGAAGAAACCTATTCTGAAAAAACCCTTTGATGGCTTCAATTATATCCTTACCAATGAGATCCTAATGAATTTTATAAAACTCAACCGTAAAACCCTCCGGACCATGGAGACTTAGAATCTGCAATCGAGAACATAGCATGTTTAATTTCCTCAGCACTAAAACGTTGTATTAGACTTGCCTGTTGTTATGTATTTAACACAGGTAGGTCAAGCTCTCTTAATGCTTGATTTGTTTCAGCCTCACTACTTGTGGCACTAGCATTTGAGAATATAGAGTCCAGACGTCTTGCACAATAGACAGTGTAATTGTACATTATGTTGTACATAAAAGAACAAATGTTGTATTGTTGATTACTACAATGTTAAGTCTGTTTATTGGTAATAAATTATAATATTGCTATTTTGAAATGGGATTTTGAATAATTTTAAAGAGCATGAGATATGGGTCGAATATAAAAAAAAAAAAATAAATTTTTTATTCGTTAAACATAATACGATTATTCGATGAATGTTGTTTTGATATGAAAACTTGAAAAATTCAAAAGAACATTAGAGTTAGTGTTTGATTATTTAAAATTTGAAATGTTGTTATTTATTGGTGAACTCATTGGTTGAAGGTAACATCTATATCTATATAAATATATTTAAAGGCGTGAGAAAACAAGAAAATGTGCCACGCGGCGCTCTTCCTAGGGAGTTTTAGTGCATATAATCCATGTACAATAAAAAAAATAAAGAAATTGCATAGTATAGGATTTGATGCCGAGACCTAAAGTACATATACGAAAGTTTTAACCACTAGGCTAAGTTGTATTTAGTGTTATTATCATAAAGTATTATATTAATGAATGAAATTTTTTCTTACCCGGAGCATAGCCCGGGCCTAATAACTAGTAACGGTTTTTTCACCAAGTACCCCTGACAAAAAAATTTATTCACCAAATACCCAAGATTTTTTCAAACTTAACGAGATACCCCTAACTTTCAAAAAAATTCACCAAATACCCTTACTATTAATGGACGTTAGTGCTCCATTAGCTTGTATTTACAAGTTTGCCATAAGTCAACTTAATTAGCCCTAAGTCAATCTAATTAGCCCTAATTAACCTAATTAAACCTTATACTCTCCCTAACCCAACCCCAACCCCCAACCTTACCCCCAAACCCTAAACGCACCAGCCCCACCACCCAACCCCAGCCCCACCCCCTCCCCTCCCCTCCCCCTCATCGGCAACCCCTGCATACCCCATTTCCGGCAACCCCCTCCCCTCCCTTCGCCTCGCTCGCGCCTCCCCTCCCCCTCCCTCACTCTCGTCAGCCCCGCCAGCTGCTGCTGTTGTTTTCTGGTTCATTGGAAGAGAGAGAAAGGTCGGAAATTCGCGCGAATTCAGAGTTCGCTACAATCATTGGCGGTGCGACGGTGGTTCGTGGACGGGGAAGGGTAGGCGCGATGGAGTTTTTTAGGGTTAGGGGAGAGAGAGGGGGTTAGGTTAGTTAGGTTTTTTAGGGTATTTAGGGTTTTTAGGTTAATTATAGTTTTTTAGGGTTAATTAACAGTAATGACTAACGGAGTTAACCGCCGTTAGTCATTAAGGGTATTATTTGTCATTTATTTAAAAATTTGGTGTATTTGGTGAAATTTTTTTAAAGTTAGGGGTATCTGGTGAATTTTGAAAAAAGCTGGGGTAGTATTTGGCGAATTAATTTTTTGTCAGGGGTATTTGGTGAAAAAACCGAACTAGTAAATATATTAAAAAGCGTTCCTAAGCAAGGAATTGTGTCACGTGGCTCTCTTCCTGGGGAGTTTTATTTTATGTAATCCATGTACGATAAAAAAAATTAGAAATTGCATAATACAGGTTTTGATGTCGTGACCTCAAATTCATATACTAAAGTTTTAATCACTAGACTAAGTTGTATTATGTTATAAGTTTTAAAGTACAATATTAATAAATGAACCTTTTTAAAGCGATAAAAACTTTCTCTCTCTAGCTTTTGAAGTTCTCTCTCCCGCGTTTTTACAGTTCAACTGGTAGCCATGGGCAGACCTCGAGGGTCGAAAAATTCGAAAGCACAGAGCAAGGAGAAGGTTAAGAAGAAAGGTCTGAATTCAGAGGATTCAAGGGAGACAAGATCTATAGATGAAGTTCTTGGCGCGAAAATCTTGGAAGTTCAGAGTACGGAATCTAGTGATGAGGAAGGTGAAATTCTAACCCCAAAATCTTCTCTAATTGCTTTGAAAAAACAATCGTAGGATAAGAATCTATTTTCGAAATGGTTAAATGTGATCAATAGTGAGGCGATCAAGAATGTAGATCATAATTCAGCTGTAAATGTTGAAAATCATTCTAGTTTGCAGAAAACGAATGTTAATTCACATATTCCTAAGGATGATTTGAATGTTATGTATAGTATTGCTGGTGTTTGTAAGGAGAATGATAATGATATTCCATGCATTGACATGGAGGATATTCAAGATGAAGTTCATTTCTGGAGTAATTCAATTGTTTGCTATATATTGGGGGCTAGTCCACCTCAAAGTGTCATGGAATGATTCTTGATGAGAATGTGGGGCAAAAATCGAATTGATAGGATTGGTAGGATTGGGAATGGCATCTTCTTGGTAAGATTGAGGAATCAGGAGGATCATGAGAGAATTTTAGCCATGGACTTTCAGTTCTTTGATGGAAAACCTGTAATAGTTCATCCATGGAAACCTGATGTTGACTGGAGCGAGAAAAAGGTGGAGAGGGTGCCTATTTGGATTGAATTGCATGGATTAGAGGTGAAATACTGGGGAGATAAATGTTTAACCAAGATTGTGGAATCAATAGGGAAGTTTGTTAGAGTAGATGAGGTTACTCTAGAGATAGCAAATTTGATGTTTGCTAGAGTTTTAGTGGAAGTCTTAGTTGATCAAATGTTTCCTGAAGTGGTTCAGTTCAGGAATGAGAAAGGGTATGTAATTGAGCATAAGGTGTATTATGGTTGGAAACCCATTAAGTGCAGTGGTTGCAAGGGGTATGGTCATAATAGGGAACAATGTGTGAAGCCTAAGGTGATAAAGAAGATATGGGTTAAGAAACAAGGTCTTGATGTGGCTCCTCAGACTGGTATACAGACAAGGACCAATTATTGCTGGGGGTCAGAAGGACAGGGGTGAGAAGGTGTAAGGTTCCAGCACTCTAGTGAGTAATAGATATGAGGCATTAACTGAGGCTACAATAGAAGAATTATTCTATGCAGTAGGTAACTCTGTTGCAAATGAAGATGGGCATATGGTGCAGGGGTTAAAGGCCCCTGAGGGTCATGGATAGAATTCTGGTATGGAATACTAGGGGGTTAAATAGGGGAAATAAGCAGGTGGAGGTAAGGAATTTTATCTCCAAGCATCAAATAGCCCTCTTTGGCCTACTGGAAACTAAAGTAAAGATTCCAAAACTACGGAATCTTTACCAAACGTTATGCCCTGGTTGGTGTTTCGCCTCAAACAATAGCATCATTGATAGAGGAAGGATTGTTATTGCTTGGCTTCCTGAAGCTTTTATGGTTTCAATTGAGCTCATGACTTCTCAAATAGTACACTTGAAGGTGGATCTTGTGGGGAATGTGCCTTGGTTTTATTGTACATTTGTTTATGGTTCAAATGATAGCCATGAAAGAGAAGATATGTGGAAGTCCATTAATCAGATCTCCACTAATGACCCTTGGGTCATTTTGGGAGATTTTAATGTTGTTTTGAATCTGGATGAACGAATTGGGTCTCCAGTGAGGTTATCAGAAGTAAAAGACTTCAGGGAGTGTGTTGAGAAGTGTGGATTGGGGGATATAAAACAAGCTGGTAGGTTTTATACTTGGAATAATAAGCAGGAAGGGGAGAATAGAGTATTTTCTAAGATTGATAGGGTTATGGCTAATACAACTTGGCTGGAGAACTTTGACAATGTTGTGGTTACTTTCCTCCATGAAGGGGAATATGATCATTGCCCTGGAATTGTTAGTGTTCATCAAGGGTGTGGGGGGAAGAAACCATTTCGGTTTTTCAATATGTGGGTTCAAGGAGATGGTTTCATGGAGGAAGTGAAAAGGAGATGGGAAGGTGTGGTGAGAGGGTGTAAAATGTTTAAGGTCATTCAGAAACTAAAAAGGCTTAAGGAAGCTTTGAAGTTAAGGAATCAACATGGGTTTTCAGACATCCAGGCCAGGGCAATTCAAGCTTACCAGAGAATGATTACAGCTCAGGATAAAGTGCATGTTCATGGTAGGGATGCTAATATGATTACTGATGAAAAGCAAGCTACTGAGCAATATAAACAGGCCCAGGGTAGATACTTAAGCTTCTTAAAGCAGAAAACAAAAGAGATGTGGATTGATAAGGGGGATGATAACACCAAGATGTTTCATCAATCAATAAAAGCTAGAAGATCCAGGAATAGAGTGTATGCTATTCAGGATAAACATGGGAGCTGGCAGAATGAGGAGAAAGGGGTTAAGGAGGCCTTTGTCCAATATTACCAGGAATTACTTGGTGAATCATTGGACAATAGATGTGCAGTGAAGAGCCGAATCATAGCAGAAGGGCCTGTGTTAACTCCAGAACAACAAAGGCTATTGAGTTGTAATTTCACTAGGCAAGATGTTAAAAGAGTGATGCATCTATTCCTAATGACAAATCACCTGGAATGGATGGGTTTAATAGCTTCTTTTTTAAACATTGCTGGGACATAGTGGGTGAGGAAGTGGCTGATGCAGTACTGGACTTTTTCTCTACTGGGAAGCTGCTGAAGGCCATTAATGTTGCTTCATTAACTTTAATCCCAAAGATGAAAAGTCCCACCCATGTGAGTGACTTTAGACCTATCTCATGTTGTTCTGTGATATATAAGTGCATTACTAAACTGCTATGTGAAAAGATCAAGCTGGTTTTACCTGGATTAATTTCCCAGAATCAAGGAGCCTTTGTGGCCCAGAGAAGTATCCTACATAATGTGCTTCTATGTCAGGATATTGTGAAGATGTACAAGCCTAGACAAAAGCAGAAATGTTGCCTCATGAAGATTGATATTCAAAAGGCATATGATACTGTAAACTGGGCATTTCTTGAGGAAATCTTATTAAAACTAGGATTCCCTAGTAGGTTTGTGAAGCTGATTATGGTGTGTGTGGAGAGTCCTACTTTCTCTCTTATGATAAATGGAAGCTCTACAGGGTTTTTTTAGCTCTAAGAGGGGAATCAGACAGGGGGATCCAATATCTCCCCTCTTGTTTGTACTCTGTATGGAATATTTTAGTAGAACTATGACCTTCATTGGCAAGCTACCTGGGTTCCAGTTTCATCCTAGGTGTAAATCTATGGCTCTCAATCATTTAGCTTTTGTTGATGATGTGATATTGTTTTGTAAAGGGGACTTTCAATCTGTACAATTGATGTTGCAAGGCATCCAATTGTTTGCTGCCACCTCAGGACTCAAAGCTAACCCTCAAAAGTCTGATTTTTTTATAGTTGTGGGCTGTCTGAGCAGGAGAATAGAAGAATCATGGAAAGTTCTGGGTTCAAACATGGAAGGTTACCTTTCAGATATTTGGGTGTCCCAATTAGCACAACTAAGCTGAATGTTGCAGAGTGTGAGAAGTTAATTGAGAAAATGGTGATGAGAATTAGGACTTAGAGCTCTAGACATATTTCTTTTGCTGGAAGAAGTCAATTGGTGAATGATGTTCTGCTGAGTATCAATGTTTATTGGTCTCAAATTTTTATTCTCCCTAAAAATGTCTTGAAGCAGGTGAATGCTATTTGTAGAGCTTTCCTTTGGACTGGCACTTGTAATAGTCCTAAGCCAGGATATGTAAACTGGACTGAGGTTTGCAAACCTAAGAGGAATGAAGGACTTGGCTTTAGGAATTTAGTGTCTTGGAATATTGCTATAATAGGTAAGTTGGTGTGGGATATCACAAAAAAAGCTGATAACCTCTAGGTAAAGTGGATTCATGATAAGTATATTAAGCAGCAGGAATGGGTAAGCTATACTGCACCTAACTCAGCTAGTTGGGCTGTGAAACATATCTGTAAGGCAAAGCAAGTGATTCTGGGAGTATGTGGGAGTGATTGGTTTGATAGAGTCAAGTGCACAACTGCTGAGACCTATAGGAAGCTCCAGAACACAGGGGAGAGTTTACGCTGGTGTAAAGCTATATGGGATCACCATAATATCCCTAAGCATTGCTTTGTGGGATGGCTGGCCATGAAAAGGAGGCTAATGACAAGGAATAGATTGGTTGCTATGGGTAGTTATCAGAATGATATCTGCTTACTATGTGAGAATGGAAAGGAAGAACATGATCATTTGTTTTTTGATTGTGTATTTAGTAAGCAGTGCTTATTGAGGATACTAAGCTGGTTGGGGATCGAGACCATGGCTCGAAATTTACCACAATTAATCGGCTGGGTGTTTCGAAGATATAAGGGCAGTAAATTCAGGAAACAGGTGGTCATTACAAGTATTATGGCTACTGTGTATATGATTTGGTCAGAAAGGAATAATGCTCTATGGAATTGTAATATACATACTATAGATAGAACAATTAATGTAATTCAGAGTAGTGTGAAGTGTAGGGTTAAAACTAGACTACCTAGGCACATAGCAGATGAGGATATACAATGGTTGTATAGTTTGTAGAAGATAGGTGGATTGGCAGGCCATTTTTTGTAGCCTTTAAAGCTGGTAGATGTTGCTACCTAGCTGTAGCTTGTACATGTTGGTTGAGTTCAATATATTTCTTACTTACTTACCAAAAAAAAAATGAACTTTTTTTCTTACTCGAGGCATAGTCCAGGCCTAATAACTAGTTATTCTTTTAAAATGAACCATATATACAAACATATTAAAAGGCGTTCTTATTCGCAAGATCCTAATACACATGCTTATACTCTCAATCAAAAATATTACCAGTTTGTAATTACTAGGATTTGAACTCACAGCCCTTGAAATGAAATGTAAGAGTTTAACCACTCATCCAATACAATTTCAATGCTTATAGTTTCAAAATAAAACACAATAAAGTCTCATAATTATATGTAATTATAAAAACATGTAGACAGGCTTTTTTTTATCTTTAACCCATTTATTAAGTAATAACATTTATTTACGCAATTCACATTGAAATTTTTATTTTTATCCCCAATTCCTCAGAAGTTTTTTTTTTTTGAACAACTTATCATGCCATAACGTCCATTTTAAAATTTTGTAGTAGACAAAATATTACGAAAAACTGATAGATCAAATATGAAATTTATAAAGAACATATTTAATTATTATAAAAGACCCAGGGCATCGCCCGGGGTAAATACTAGTTTAAATAACTTAAAAGAACATGAAAGATAGTTCTTTTATTAAAATTGAAGATGTTCCATTGATTGGATTTAATGTTCTTTTAATTAAAATTTATGTTTGTTTGCATGCTAGTTTTATATTCATGGTCACTTGTTTGTTCTTATTTGACCTTGTCTTAACTCGTATGGATGGTAAAATGGTACATACATGTGCACTATCTACATGTTGTCAAATTTCCTACCGTTTTTAGCTTATGTTGGTCGATCGCAACCAAAACACCCAATAGGCCCATTGTTAGGTAAGAGGTGGCTCCCCATTTTTCTCTCCATGGAGAGGTAGTTGAAGTTGGAGAACCCCATTGTACATACACTTAGAACGTCCAACCTTCATAATTTAAGCATGGCGGTGAGTCGATTGATATATTGGCTTTACTCTTTAGGATGGTTTTCTTTTTACATAGGGAGAATAAACAAAAAAACTAAACTAAATAGAAAAGGAAATCATGGTTGCTAAACATTGGTTAGCAACCTTGTCCACTTCAGAAACCGCATCTAGTTTGACCTTAAGAACCATGCACCAGTTGAAACCATAAGAAACTCTTTTAATTTGTTTTATAGTCCATTTGAGATTAATATGTGAAATAGTTTGTTCCTGCAAAAGAGACACAAGGTTAGTAGAGTCGGTAAGAAAGGAGACATGTGTGAGTTGATGTTGAAGTGCCCACTTCATGGCATGTAGACAAGCGATGGCCTCCGCATGTAGAGCTGACTGGGTTATCCCATAAGTTCCCACCAAAGGATAGAGGGTTATTAGGGGATCACTCCCCTTAAGGCATCAACCAATACCCATAGTCTTATTTCTAGTTGACCAAGCCTCATCAATTAAAATTTCCTTGATAGGCCTCTCTTGAAAAGGTCTGACAAGATTTGCGCCATAAAACTCCGGATGATGGTCATGATCTTGTTCTGACGAGTGAAGAAAAGCTAACATGGAAAGTTGCTATTGAGTGCTCTATTTAATATGTGATTGGTTATAGTATGTACTTTTTGGTTAATAATGAGATCCAAATGTGAGGGTGAAAGAAATTTTTGTTGCGATGCATCCAAAGACTCCAAAGAGAAATAGTTAGTTGTTATATTCTCTCACTATCAACACCATCCTCGCTTTTGAATAGCAGGATATGACTTATGATCCAAGCATCTGATTATCAGGATCATATGGAATTGTTGTATTCAAAAGTGTACTTTGATTCCAAATTGAAGTAGCCACGACACATTTTCTGAAAATATGATTTTGAGTTTCCACATTATTACCACATTCATAGCATTGAGGCTCAGAAAGCATACCTCCCACGAAGAGATTTTCTCTCGTAGGCAGTCTGTTAAGAATGAGCTTCCAAAGAAAGGCTTTCCAATTAGGGGCTAGAGGAAGGTGACAGAGAACTTTGAAGATGTTGCCATTTTGGTTAGCACCAAACGTACTTGGAAAAGTAGTAGTAGTGTTCATAGATAGCATTACATAAGCACTTTTGGTAGTGAATTTACCTGAAGTAGTGCCTTTTCAAAAGAGAATATCATCTCCATCGAGCATGGGATGTTCCACACCAAGGATACTCCTGGCATCATTGAAAATAAAATAATTCCTCACCATATCCTGGTTATTAGAGTGAGCGCTAATATTAATCAACTAGGAAACTTTCATATTACAAGCATGAGCCAAGGCAATATCTGAATGTGGAGTTGGAATTTCAGCATTAACCCAATGACTGGAGAAAGCTTTCATTCTTCTACCATTTCTAATTTTCCACGCACACCCATTAAACAACTTAATCTCGGCCTTTCGAAGACCCCTCAGTCCCCAGGACATCGGTGAAGGGAAGGAGATAGTACGCCCACTGATCATTAAACTTGGACATCTAGTGCGAAAGACTTTGGAAATAAGCAACTGAGGTTGTTTTTACATCATCAACACTTGTTTCATCAGAAGACAATAGTTCAAAAGTGCTAGAGATCGGATCCCAACACCACTCAAACCTTTTGGAAAGAGCAAAATGTCCTTCTTGACCCAAGAAATTCCTTTATGACCCTTGTTAGCCTTAACAAAAAAGTGAAGTAAGGATTCAATTTTTGTAGTTATACCCATCGGAAGAGGAAGATTGTCCATAACATGTGAAGTGGAAGCCACCAATATAGTATTAATGAGAATGATCTTAGAGGTAAAAGCAGCGGTAAACAATTCCAATCATGAATTTTTATTACACTTTGTCAACCGCAAATCTCAATTGTTGGGGATTTTGACTATGTAATGTCAATAGGAACGCCCAAGTGGGTACCAATATTGTGTGCAGGAGTAACAACAAAAATTTCCTTAAACAACATCCTTTGAGAATCAGATTGTTAGGATTAAATTTAATGAAAGATTTTGAAAATTTTATTTGTTCCCCCGATATGGAAAAAAAACTTGGAAACTATCTTTGAAATTGAGGAGCAAGCCGTAGCGTTATTCCTAAACAAAAAGAGCATCATCCGCGAAAAAAAGATGATTATTTTTTGGCGCTCTTCTACTAATACTAATGCCATTGAAATCACCAAAATCCTGGCCTAAGGACAACATTTGTGAAAAAATCTCCATGCAAAAGAGAAAAAGGTAAGGAGACAAAGGGTCTCCTTGCATAAACCCACATTTAGGATTGAAACTCTCTAACATTTGGCCATTAATGAGTAAGGAGTAAGTAGTAAGAAATAGTGGACATACATTGATAAATCTAGTTAATCCAAAATGGAGGAAACCCATAGACGTGAAGCACTGTAGTAATAAAATGCCAATGTACCCTATCGTAAGCTTTACTCATGTTAATTTTTATGGCAGCAAAGGTGTTAGAGTTTTGTTTTCTTTGGTTAACGTAATGAATAAGTTCATGAGAAATGAGAGTTTTATCACTCATCAAAACAACCTGGAACAAAAGCATGTTGTTACTTACTAATAAAAGATGGAAGAATAACTCTTAGACAACCAACTAAGCATTTGGAAATACACTTATAAATTGCGTCGCATAGGCTAATGGGACGAAGGTGATTAGGGTTCGTTGGACAATCAATCTTTGGAATTAAGACGAGCTTAGTTTGATTCCGAGTTTTATGCATGTTACCACTACCAAAAAAAAAGTGTTGGACACCTCGGATGACATCTTTCCCGATAATATCCCAATGTTGTTTGAAGAATTCTGTTGTGAACCCATCCATACCAGGTGACTTGCACTGACCTACGCCAGCAAATATAAATTCCTTGATTTCAATTTCAGAGAATGGTTTGGAAACAACATGGTAGTTATGGCTACTCATGGGCTCAATGTCGAGCTCTCTAAGGACCATATCTAGCTCTTCTAACTCATTGGCAGGAATATCATTTTGTAGATTGGTCTGGAAACAGTTAAGGATTTCATTCTTAATTTCGGAGGGGTCAATGATCCCAGTGCCATCTTGTTGTTGAATATGAGTGATTTTTTTTTTTTTTTTTTTGTGGCTTTCTTTTTCTATCTCAAGTATAAGAACTTAGAAGGAACATTACAAAACAAAGACCACATTAATTTCATCATTTGTTACCAAAATATATAATCTTCCTGTAGATGTCGAATTGCCTCTTGCATAAAGTGAAGATAATTTTGGGCTTGAAAGAAGGTATAAGTGTCCAAACCTTGATTACTCAACTTATCACAAATTTCCTTCCAATTGATGCCTTAAAACTTTCTATGAGCTCAACACTAAAGTTTTATCTGTTTTCCCACTAGTTGTTTTTTTTTTTGTAATAGAAAATGCTGAAGATCCTGCTATATATGTTGGCCACAACCTTAGAATGAAGTATCTTATTTCCGGAGAGTTTAAGCACCAGTTTTCAAGTTGGTATGGTCGCCGATTTTTCCTGATCACTTGATTAGTGTCATAGATGATTGCAGAATGATCATAATAAAGAATCGGTTCATGAATAATTATTCTATTATGGTACATTTCATCACATTCAAGGGTACAATACCCTCTATCCAATCTTTCCATGATTAGATTGTTATATATCTGTTTGTTTGTCCATGTGAACTGGCTACCCACAAAACCAATTTCAACTAAAGACAAGGAGATACACCCTTTCATGAAGTCCCCCCATCCCCTGATTGTGTCATTGCCCCCAATTTGTCTTCATATAATTCCCGTTGGTCGAAATCACCAACAAGAATGCAGTTTGAGTAGCTGACAAGCAGATCATATAATTGTACCCACACCCTACTTCTATCTTGGAATTGAGGCGCACCATACACAAAACACACATTGCATTTCTTACCATTCACTTCTGTTACATCTTAAAGAAGAAGATTTGGAGAGGAAGCAAGGCCAACTACATGACTATTATACCAACCCGTGATAAAAAGTCTCCCTTTGCCCTGTAGCATCATCACGAAACATAAAATCTGGAGAGACACACCTAAACTTTACATCTAAACTACTAACATCACATTTAGGTTTAGAGATGAATAAAAAACATAGGATGATGCCTAGATAATAGCCACTTAATTAGGGACTAGGCAGTGGTCGTCATTCAATCCCCTAGCATTCCATGAGGTGAACTTCATTTAACTTGTGGAGGCTAAAAAGTGTCAGCCTCTACACCATTTGGAGCCAAAGAGAGAGCCAAAGAGAATTGCATTTCAATCATGTCATTTTGAGCCGTATTTATCATCAAACTGCGTTGTTTTTTGCCACCATACCCACATCAGTCTTCGGAGCAGCACGCTTCCCCATCCATTTTGAGCTAATGTCATCTTCCACCTCCACTCCAAGATCATCCGCCATAGCAACATCAGTAATTGCTTTTGAGATCCACCCACCATTTTTTGCTTCCATATATTCCACACTCGAAAGCATCCTTTTCTCTCCCATCTCTCCCATTTGAGTCGACGTCGCTTCAGATACCAGTCTGAAGTCAAGTAGTTTTGGACATTGAGACTCTCTAAATCATCAAATAATTATGATAATTGGAGCTGTCCTACGTTCAGCCTCTTGCATGGCCATAAATTAGTACATGTACTTCCTATATCATTGTTTCCCATTATCTGAAAGGTAGGTCGAGGGGATTCAGGTGAATCAGGAGGGTCCTTCTCCCTAGCTGGTGGACTATTCTGCCTTTGAGATGAAGTAGTGAAGGTGGAAATGTTAGAGTTGGGAGAGTGTGAGAAGCCCGAGTTCGTTGGGTGTACTCTAGTGGGTGAAAAGTTGTGAAGGAACTACGAAGTATTTGCGTTGCTTAAGCAAAAGTACTTGAGGCTGGCAGTATACTTGCTAACTGAGAGATCGTTGATGGATTAACAAGTTGAAGGTGGTGATGACGTGATTGAAGAGGTGGTGTAAGTGATGAGCCAAAGGTGGGATCAACTCGTTGCATTACTATATCCCCTAATAAACCTGTTTCTTGTTGTGTTGTGGTTTGACCTTCATTAAAGTGATGTTAGTTAGCCCATTCAATAATTCTCAAAGTGTGAAATAATGTTCTTGGTTGACGACAACTCTCACCAGTTTCAAAGTTGTTTGTGTTTAGGTTTGGTTGATGTGTGGAGTAGTTGTGAATGATGGTGGGTTTATGAGGGATATTGTGAGATACAGATGGATAAAATTGAGCATAAGGATCGTTAGAGAGATCATACCTTCTTTCTGGTGAACAAACCATATTGTTATAGTCTAATGGAATGCCATTTGCTTCAAAATGAGCTTGCATGTTAATATGCATCAGATTGGCAGGGCGGGGGGTGGTGAATCTCTCTTTGAAGGAAATTCCTCCTCTCATGAGAAGAACACATCTTCAGAGACTAGTAGATTAGTGTTATCACTTGGGCTCCCCCTCCAACCATCGTACCATCACTATCCGAGCTAGATCTATTCGGATTTCGTAACGAATAATCTTCAGGAGTGAATCTTTTATATAACTCAACCTTAGGTGTACTATAGCGTTGTCTGCCAGTTAGTCCCTCTATGAAGTTTGTGTAAAAAGGATGACTTACATGGCCATAAAGAACTCACATGACGCTTCTAAGGCTGCCATACAACTTCAAATACGCAGCTTAGCTTCTTCATCTGAATCAAGGCAGCCAATTATGCAATGCCCATCCCTTCCACATTTTTGCAGAATCTAAAAACCCCTTCATATCTAAAGTAGACCCATACTACTGGATTATCATACAACGACATATAGCACTCAGGAATAAAAGGTTGTGTAAGGTCAACAAGAACTTTACCTCTAATTTTCGGTGCAGGTGATAAATTATGAGAGGATGTGTCTACCTTTGTTATTGTTTAGGAAAGTATACACTACTTCAATCGGAGTCCTAATTATGAATTATACTCCATATAATTCTTGGAAATGAATCAATGAGTAACTTTGTAAATTTCATTTATTTTGAGTCAAAATAATTGGGTTGGGTCGTACTACTCTAAACAGGTCTTGGCCTACCTTATCCTTGGCTCATGAAGTATTAACCCAACCCGACTAATGGAACAGGTCTAAATACATGTAACTTCCGATATGTTGTAACTAATGTAGTCCCATTACACATTGTATGCATAATTGGTATGTCTAACAGCATGAAATAAGTTTACATAGTTCAAGAAATTAGACTACAATAAAATTTTCAAAACAATGCTTATTCCTTACCAAACTATGTTATTCCAAATGCATCTTTAAGTGTTTTTGTTCTCTTGTCTTAGCACCATTTCAGCCGGTCTATGCTTTCAAACCTTACGATGTCTAGAGCTTCTCAATTCTGGCTGCCACTTCACTTTCCCCGGCTAACACCTCTTTATTCAACAATTCTGAAATCCTTTCAGCTAATATCTGCCTTGCTTGGGGGCAAACTCCAGTTTCACCAATGATCGAATTCAGTATCTCTTCTGGCAAGGTTTTGTTCTGTATCACTGCGACCCCATCTTTTGGAATGGCATTATGCTCAGAAAATGCAATCTAGAGTAAATCATTGACAGATAAAATGGACAAAAAAAAAAAAAAAAAACAATGTCAATTCATCTTCCCAAACAATGTAAATGCAAACTAGTGCTTTTGAAGAGAAGTATACTAACCGTAAATTTTCCATCAGGTGATTGTGTAAACAGAATACTTTCCCCAGGCGAAAATTTCTTGTCATCGAAGGCCTCGAGATATATCTGAACTGCCTTGGCTTCTTCGTCAGTGTAAATTCCGATGTCTTTCCAACGTTCGACAAAAGTTCGTGCCATGTTTACAGAGTATTGTTGTCCTGTCAGCGGCTGAATCATGGTGATCTGGGTGAACTTCTCAAATGGACCTAAGAGGAAAAACAGAAGGCACTTTCAATTGCATCATGAAGTAGTTTGCTGTTTAGCTGAATCGTTCTATGATCTTAAAGACTTTTTATATGTAAACCGAGTAATAGACAGTCAAATTTCAAAGATGAAAGATTCAATGCATATTCAAATTAGGAGAATCTTAAATCTTTTATTGGTAGAAAATATAAAAAGTTGTAGATTGAATGTCAAGATGACTCGAACAAAATTGTACATGTTTCATTTTTTACTAATCGTATATTGGTGAAATGTTTTGGTTAAAATGTACAACATTTAACTTACAAACTACTGTGTGGCTCCAGCGATGCTCCGAATTTTGACTTAGAATAATACTTTTAAGTTTAGACCTCATATTCATTCCATATATATATATATATATATATATATATAATATATATATATATATATATATATATAGAAGTGAGTTCATATGAGAATGCATACTTACATGAGAAATGAGAATGATATTTACGCGTTATAACTTTTATGAATAAGTGATGTAACTCTAATGAAAAAGTGATGTAACTCAAAAAAAAAAAAAGTACATTAGAAACAAAAATTCAAAATTCAAACTTTTTTTTTTGGCTCCAAATTTTTTTAGGATATAACTCTAATGAATAAGTGTTGTAATTCTAATCCAATCGTGTGGTTGAGATTCATTCTCATTTCTCATGTAAGGAGCATTCTCATATGATCTTGCCCCTATATATATATATATATATAGAGGCAAGATCACATGAGAATGTTCCTTACATGAGAAATGAGAATGTATCTCAACCACACGATTGGATTAGAGTTACAACACTTGTTCATTAGATTTATATCCCTCTAAAAAAATTTGAATTCAAATTTTTTTTGTTTTTTGTGAATTTTGAAAATTCAAATATTTTGCTTTTGGAGTTACATCACTTTTCATTAGAGTTACATCACATTATTCATAAGAGTTATAGCATGATAAAATTCATTCTCATTTCTCATAATAAGTATGCATTATATATGAACTCACTTCTCTCTCTCTCTCTCTCTCTATATATATATATATTATATATATATATATATATATATATATATATATATATATATATATATATTGAGTAAAGAGCACATTTAATAGTCGGTTGAGATAGTAAGACTTCAACTTTACAATGTATTGGTCGCATCTTCAATCTTACTATACCAATTTTTGTAGTATGTATTCCTTCAAGACCGTCTCATAATAGTAGGAACCCTGTTCTAAAATAAATTACAAAGATTAATTTTTTTTGTGAGTTCAAGAAACAGAAGAGTTATCAATGGGGCTTTTTTGGAGAATAGGAGAAGAAGAAAACACCAAATGGAAATTAATCTTTTTAAATTTGTAATTAGAATGAGATTTTTTTTAGGTGGAAACTAACAGAATTGGGCCCTTATATCTTGGGACCCTGTGCAGCTGTTCACCCTACGCATGTTTTTAGTGAATAAGAGGGTTCCGCGACAACATATACTTTATTAGGTACACCTTTTAATATATTAGTACTAACCTTTTGTGCACGCAATGCGTGCGATGATATTTTTAGGCCTAATACTAAGTAGTAAATAAACTGAAAAATGCAAGTTAGTATTTAAGTTCACCTCCATTTTGTGAATAAGATTCTTCCATGTTCTTTTTATGTTGTTATTCATTTTTGTGATTTTGAATAATTTTTTGTTTCTCAAGTCTTATATGCGCATGTTTTTTATGTTCTTTACTAAATATCGTCATGTTCTTTTTTTATGGTTTTATTCATTTTTGTAATTTATAATAGTTTTGGATATGGATTTCAGTAATTTCTCTATGGTCCCAAAATTGTAACCGAAAAGTATAATACAATTTCAGTTTTTTTCCTTGTCTAACTTCTAAATTCTGATTTTACAAATTGATATTTTAAGAAATTTCATCATTTTAACTTTTCTCCTTTTCTAAATGTTCACACTTTGAGTCTTAATTATATTTGAATGGAATTTTCATACACAACCTGATTACGCATGAAATGGTCATTTTTAATTTTTCTCCTTTTTTCTAAATTTGAACACTTTGAGTTTCAATTATAGGTGAAATGAAATTTCAATTTTTTCATACACAATCTGATTTCGCATGAAATGGTTTTTGCAAATTAATGTAAATTTTTTTTCTAAAAATGGATTTTTGCAAAAGTTGTTCGCAAAAAGGTTTGATAATGTTTTGTTATTCAAAATTTATTTCTGAACATGGATATTCTACAAAAGTTTTGAGCAAAAGTTTTTGTAAAGTTTCCTGATCATTTGAGTGGTTTGTGTGATTTTTACAACGTGATTTTCTCAATTGTATGAGTGATTTGTAAAGTTTCCTCATATAAGTGATTCTGAGTGATTGTTGAAAATTGATTTCCGGTGGCTTTGTTTGACCCCCATTTTGGTATTGAGATTCCTTTTGTAATTTAGAAGAGGGAAGGGGGTAAAATAGTCAGTTCAAAAGAGGACACCGTTGCTCCCCCTTCCCTTATGTAATAGAGATTAGTCTACTATACACACGATGCGTGCGTCGATTGTTTGGATCTATTCTTAGTAAATTTCTTCAAAATATAATCATAGTAGTTTTTTTTATTGAGTAACCATTTTTCTCATTATGTCAAGCTACTTTGTTAATGCTTATTTAGTTTATTATTGAAAATTTGACCCATCTTTAAATTAAGAAAGGTTATGATTGTACAAAATCTAGATATTGAACTAGTATATATTTAACTAAGGACAAAAAACACATTTCATTGGGGGACACCATATCTCCCCCTTGACTTATATAATAGAGATAGATAGATTAGCGAATAGGAAATATATCAAAAGTGTAGACAAGTAAGACAAATATCACTACCTCAGTGTTAGTGTTCTATGCACGCGTTGTGTGCATCGATTGTTTGAGTATATTCTTAATAAATTTCATCAAAATATAATTATAGAAGTGTGATTTATAATTATTGTTATACAAACTATTGTAGTCTATAAAGTTTATATATAGAAATTGAGATAAACATTTAGATGTCAAGTTTTATAGTCAAATTAAACTTGTAATTTTTTTATTGAGTAAGCATTTTTCTCATTATGTCAAGTTAATTTGTTAATGCTTATTTAGTTTATTATTGGAAAATTTGACCCATCTTTAAATTAGGAAATGACATAATTATACAAAATTTAAATATTTAATTAAATATAAATTTAGGATCAAAAAGACATTTCATTAGAGGACACCATAGTTCCCTTTTAGCTTATATAATAAAGATAAAACGGAAAATATGCAATTCAAATATATAGGTTTTCTTAATTATGTGCGTAACGTAGAGGATTAGATTATTACCTGTAATAATGTCACGGAAAAAGTCTACAGAATCTGCTAGCTCAATGGCACTTTTGCCCTTCCATTTAGCAGCTAATGATGAGGTTGCTTTGTCTTCCTCCAAATATACCCCTATTGCCGTATACTTCACGTACTTCCCTTCTAAGTCCGATCGCCCTCTCTCTCCTGCATGCACGTAAGCCACAATATCTCATCACTGATCACCGACTCACATACTTGCAAAAGTTAGAGTCTCAGAGAAGCTCTAAAACTTGTTGTTTTTGAAATCATCATATAGAAAATTATAGATAGATTACGAATAATGTTAACATAAATAGATCTAGGCTATGGCTTTCACCATATATTGGTGATTTGGTGCCATTGGTGCTCAAATCACAATCCCTAAGTCACCAAAAGTTGACTTGAAATATTATTCAAATACTTTATTTCGATCATCTTTTATTCATATAAAAAAAATATAATTATACAAGATTCTATTTGATTCATCTTTATATATATACATATGTATATATTTTCGAAATGTTTTATGATTTGAATTTAATAATGATGATCATGGTCATGATGGAGGAGGAAGAATTATTTAGCGTGTCATATGAAAGAAAAGAAAATTTGCATGGAGTATTTTTTTTAACATAACAAAGTGAAATTATATTACTAAACCATACACCCTAACTGGGTGAAAATAGATACAAAAGAGGCTACATATTGGTACATGACTAGACTAGTAGCAAAAGTAGTCATGATATGGAAATCTAGGATAAGCGCGCTAAAAGCAGTAGAAAGACTATAGAACACTTTAAGGTTACGACATACAATTTGCATGGAGTAGAAAACAATAATGAATGATCTCATTCCAAATAAATAAAGGAGAAAAAAAAACTAAAATTAAATAAGACAATGAGTAATAATAATACTCCTCTGTTTTCGTAAATTGTTCTTGTTTGCTTTTGATAGAGTACAAAACAATCCATGGGACTTTAACCATTAGTTTAAACTCTTGGTTGAGTTGGTTTTTTAACAAGGTATCAGAGTCAGCATAACAATAAGGTAATGGGTTTAGATCTTATCAGGTCCTCTTTTCTAAGAAAAAATATCTTGCGCCAGGTATGAAGGAGAGGTATGTGTTGCATCCATACTTCAAGCTCAATTGCTCTCGCGTGAGGGAGCGTGATAGAGTATAAAACTATTCATGGTGCTTTAACAATCAGTTTAAACTTTTTCTTAAGTTGGTCATTTGACAACTTTTTACACAATTTTCCATTCATGTCATCATAAATATCTCTAATGATGTATAACAAAATTATGAAAAGTTGATTCGAGAATACATATTGTAACAAATCTAACACGATCGAACATAATTATATTTTTTTCCTATATATTAGTGAGATTTTGAAGTCGAAATTTTGAAATTTTCAATACAAGAGTTTAATTTTCATAAATTGAAAAGTTATTTGGCTGAGAAGAATTTTTATTAATAGATGAGTATGCGCCTTGTGTGTAACAAGTATATAATGACAAGCACTCCAATAAACACTAGTAGAATAATTGTTTATTGTGGCGGTCATTAAGTGGCCAATTGTTGAGGTTTTAGCCGCGCCGCAATTTAGGCCACACATATTGCTGGGGTTTTTAACCGCAACAATACGTCAAGTTATTGTTGTGGTTTCTTCCCAAAATCACAAAAATATGTTTTTTTCTTAATATTTAAAAGGTGCACCTATTGCTCCGGTTTAGGCCAAAATTGCAGCAAGAGGTGCACTTTTTATAAAACAAAAATCTTTAGAATTAAAATCTTCATACTATGGTGGGAACTTGACATGGTGATTGATAAGGATGTAGTTAAACTGGTGCCAATATGGGTGAATTTCCTAATCTTCCTTTCAGGTATTGGGGGGAGATGAACCAAGCCACTAATGAGAAAGAGAAGCTTCAGTTTGCTGCCAGGGTGTTGATTAAAGTTGAAATACAACATGAATTACCTGGTTCAATCACGTTTTGCAATGAATATGGATGTATGACTGAGAAGGTACTTGAGTATGCGACCATTTAAGTGCTCAAAATGCTCTGGGGCATACTGATGAATAATGCAGGAAGAATGGCGTGAAGAAAGTTTGGGTTCAAAAGAACAAGGTTGTGGATAATGAAGGTTTTCAGATGGTTGGCAGGGCTAAATGTTTCTGCTCTTGAGAAAGCAACTACAATACTTGTTCATAACTCTTTCAATATATCAATTGAAGATACAGTTCCGGTAAATGATGAGGCTGAGGTGCAGGAGGATCTAGGGCAGAATAGAGTTGGCAGTGGTAAGGATGATGGTGGCATTATGGCTAGGGTGAACCAGGATGCTTGATGAGCATGTGTAAATGGTGGATAAAGGTGAGGCGATAGCATCCCCTAGTCATGATGGATAACAATCTTGCTTGGAATGTAAGAGGCTTAAACAATTGTAATAAACAAGGTGAGGTGAGGAATTTTCTTCATTCTCATATTGTTAAATTATTTAGCCTCTTTGAAACAAGTAAGGCTGAAAGCTCATAATTTAGGCAAACTTGACTCTAAAATTTGTCTTGATTGCTGCTTCACTCACAATTTATCTTCTCATGAAAATGGTAGAATAGTCATTGGGTGCTGTCCTAACGCTTTTTACTTTGAACATTAAGCATGTGAATAGCCAGTACATTCATTGTATTATTTTCTATAGTTCTGGATTGAGTTTCAGATGTACTTTCTGCTTTGGGTTTAATGATAGCCATAATAGGCACAAGTTGTGGGAGGGATTGTAAATGATTGTTGCTGAGAGTAATATGCCTTGGGTGCTGCTAGGGGATTTTAATGCTTTGAGTAGTACTGCTTCTGTTAGAATTACTGAGATTGCCCTTATGTTGGAGTGCATGAGTTACTGTCAAATTAGTGATGTAAAGGCGAATGGAAGGTTATTTACATGGAACAATAAATAAGAAGGGGATAGGAAGGTCTATTCCAAGATAGACAGGGTGTTAGCAAACCAAGAATGGGTGGATTTATTTGAGCTAGTTGAGGTCAGTTTTCTTCTTGAAGGCGATTATGATCACATCCCTATGCTTTTGTGTGTCTATTCTGATTGCAATGTGAAAAATCATTAAAATTTCACAACATGTGGTGCCATCATGGCTCTGTGATTAAGACTGTGAGAGATGTATGGAGACAGCAGGTCAAGGGTTGTCCCATTTACAGAGTTTTCAGAAATTGAAGATGGTCAAGCAAGCTCTGAAGGAGCTGAATAAAAAGGGCATTGGTGACATTGAAGTTGTTGTTGTGAAAACTAGGGCTGCTTTGTAGGATGCTATGCATTTGATCAAAGGGGATAATAGTTTGTCACAAGCTGAGCATGTTACAGACTAAATTCACAAAGGATGATGTAAAAAGAGTTAATTTTTAGCATACCTGATGACAAGGCCCCAAGGAGTGATGGGTTTAAGGGCGCCTTTTATAAGCACTATTGGGAGGTGATAGGGGATGAAGTGTGTGATGCAGTCTTGATTTCTTTAAAACACACAGATTACTAAAAGCTGTAAATGTTACTACACTCACTCTGATTCCTAAAGTGAGATGCCCTGAGAATGTATCTGAATATAGCATATAGCCTGCTGTAATGTTCTTTATAAGTGCATTACAGAGCTGTTAATTAAGAGATTGAATCAAGTTCTTCCTGATATAGTCTCTGCCAGTAAGCGGACTTTTGTGTCATGGAGAAGTATTCTCCACAATGTCATGATCTATCAAGATCTTATTAAACGCTACAAGAGGAAGTCTACAAGGACCAATTGCATGATGAAACTGGACCTTAAAAAGGCCTATGATACTGTTAATCAATTTATTGAGCAAATGCTTGATTATGTTGGGTTTCCTCAGAAGTTCAAGGAGCTTATAATGGTTTGTATTAAAACCCCTACATTTTTTGTCATGATGAATGGGGCTCCTACTGGAATTTTTGGATCTCAAAGGGGACTCGGGCAAGGGGATCCAATGTCCCCTTTGCTTTTTTCCCTTGGCATAGACTACTTAGACATAATTTTAAAGTACATTGTTGAGCTTGAAGGATCAAATATCATGCGAAATGCAAAATGTTACGTAGTGCTAAACTCTTAAATAAATACTAATATCCCCAACAGTAGGTTCTACAGTAAGAGACTTGTGCAACAATGCCTGGACCCAAAACCCGAACCTGAGATCCTCCTTCAGACCTACAAAAAGGGACCCACCCTGGTGGTTTGGGTGGTATTTCCCCCTCCAAAGATTAAGTCAGGTATCAAGATTAGAAAGGAAAACTTTTATAAAGATAAAGTAGAGAGAGAGAATTTATGGCAGAATAACAATACACTGCTCTGAAAAATGTACCTTTCCCCTGATTTCAAGGATTATTTATAGTGTCTGAAATGACTGCTTTACCTTGATGTCACCCTAATTTAAGAGCATCTGATTGGCTAAGCAATAGTGTTATGACATGTGGTGATCATTCCAGTACACATCATCCATTCCATAAAAATGTCCTTTGACATTGCTGGGCCTAAGTACAGATTGGGCCAGAAGGAGGGCTAGTACAACTCTCTTTATTCAGAAAGGTGTACTTTAGGCCATGCACCTTTTTGGGTCATGTACTTTACTAGCAGCAACAAAGTGCCACGTGTAGGGTTGTGATGGAGCCATGTGTCCTTACTTATAGCCATTGTATTTTAGGCTACAGCACAAAGAGCTGAAGCTGAATCACCTTTGCTTTTCAGATGACTTGTTACTATTCTGTAATGCTGATTTTAGCTCTATTTACACATTACTCCAAGGGTTCCAAATGTTCTCTTATGCTTCTGGCCTTGAAGTAAACAAGCATAAAAATTATGTAGGCATGTTTGAAGAGGTGATTCAAAGAGTAAATGATGTGAGTGGATTCAAGGCTGGCAGACTACCATTCAGGTACATAGGGGTTCCTATATCTATAGAAAACTCTAAACTAATTATTGTCAAGCTTTGATTGACAGAATGGTGCATATAATCAGAATCTGAAGCACTAGGAATCATTCCTTTGTTGCCAGAACACAATTGATCAACAGTGTTCTAATGAACATCCACACCTACTAGGGACAGTTGTTCATCATCCCAAAAGGAGTTCTCAAGGAGGTTAATGATGGCAATTTTTTATGGACAGGGACACATAATGATGGCAAGGTTGGGACTGTGGCGTAGAGTAGATTATGTTTCTCTAAGTCGGTAGGTGGATTGGGTTTTAAAGATACAGGTCTACGGAATATAGCCGTAGTGTGGAAGTTGGCTTGGGTCGTGGCTCAAAAGAAGGAAAATCTTTGGGTTAGATGGGTGATTGGTGTTCATATTGGTGAGGACAACTAGGAAACATATGTAGCCCCTGGTACCTCTAGTGGCTTGAAAATACATATGCCAAGCTAAGAATGAGATGAACAGAAAATTCCAAGGTGTATAGTGGACGATGAGTTCTTTGCACAACATCAACAAGCATTATAAACTGTTATTGGGGTAGGAGAGAAATGTTTGATTGGAGTAGATTTGTGTGGAATAGATATGCTCAGCCTAAGCATAAACTTATTCTTTGGATGGCTATGCAAGGTAGGCTGAAGACTGAGCAGAGGCTGAAAATGATGAATCTCTGTGATGATGATGTTTGTTTGCTGTGTAACTAGGGTCCTGACAATTTCAAGCATTTATTTTTGACAACCATTTCGGTAAAATGTGTATGGAAGAAATCATGAGATGGCTAGGGGTTACTTGGTACAACAAAGCAAGGGATTCTACAAACATGCAGATGGGTGAAACTTATATTGAAAATCTCTTGATGAGTACTGAATTTGGTAAACTGGGAATACCGCCCACCAGGACAAGGTGGTTATGTCCATAAACAAAGCTACTCATCAAGAGATTAAGTATATAGTCAAGCATATAATTCTACCGATTATGATTGGATAAATTCTTTGTAAAAACTCGTCACGTCTAGTCATGGGTATTTAAGCCTGTCTAGATTCCTTGTTTTTCGTTCTTTGGTGTTTGTTAATATTAATCTTACTTACCAAAAAAAAATCATACTATTTTCAATGTTAAAATGCAATAAAAACATAAAGTAACTAAAACTCACTGGCGCAACACATTGAATCCATGTATTGAGTATATAATCATAAATAATGAAAATAAAACAATTATAATATACAAAAGATAAAATAAAAGAAATCAGAAAATAGAATGAGGAAATGAAACTAACTAAAGGACAAATTGAAACTAATTACATACAAAAATTTGGAAAAAAAAATCAAATAAAAAAAGTTACAATAGCCACAGCCACGACAACCCAAGGCACGAGCCACGACGACCCACCACGACCAATGACGACCCAGCCACGATTAGAATTCGTTCAAAAAAAGGTAAAAACAAAAAAATGGAAAAATCGAAACTAATAATCCCACCTTTGCCACTTATGCTGAAAACAATCACACCTCTTTGAAATCTGAAAACAATCCCACCTTTGACCCACATCTTCTCAAAACAGGCCTTTTTCATTTAGTAACCGGAAAAAACAAGTTCACCCCCCTTTTAACAGGTAATCCTCCCCCAACCACACCACCTACCTCCCCACATCCATGTCGCGCCAGCCCCCACTCCTCCCTACACCTCCCGCAGGCCCCTGCACCCCTCTTGCCTCCCTCGCCCCTCTTCTCTCCTCACCTCTCTACCGTGTTACTTGGTATTGTCTTTTGCTTGAGTTTGATTGGAGTAATTATTCATTCTGATTGACATAAAGTCAAGCTACTTGATGGTTTTTTGATGAGACGTGAAAATGACAATCATGTTTATTATGTGGTTGCTATAATTATTTTTGGATCTTCAAACTATAATTGTTCATGATCATGTGTTTTCAGCAAAAGGGTACACGTGGCGACCATCCTTGGTGGTTTGTGGTAAAATTAAAGCTTCCACTTTTTGTAATCAAAAAACATAAATATTGTCCTTTTGAGCTTCAGTGTTCAATGCATGCTATCGTCTTATTATAGGTCAATTACTTCAATGTGTTTACATTATCTAAATACAATTTCGGAAGCTTTATTGACAAAATGTACTTGTTGATGTGGATTTTGGACTCTAGGGGTGTGATGTTTTTATTTGAAGGTAAATTTGGCAACGGCAACACCGGCAGAGGAAAAAGGAGAGGTCCGAATTTCGTCTGATGTGGGGGATAAGGGAGGGGGGTTGTTTTCGGGGTAGGGGAGGGGGTTGTTTTCGGGGTAGGGGAAGGGGTTGTTTTCGGGGTAGAGGTTTCAAGGTGGAGGATTTCGGGTAGGGGGTTTTCGAGGTGGATGAGGGTTTTTGTTGTGGGTGTTATTGTGTGTGGAGGCGGCAGGGGGTGGTGGTGGTGGCCATGGTGGTGATGGAGGCAACAGGGGGTGGTGGTGGTGCCCATGGTGGTGATCGAGGGGTTGTCATGAAATAAGGATATAAGGTGGAAAGATAAAGTGGAAAGAGAGAGAATAAAGGACAAAAGAAAAATAAAACAAAGTATATAACCTGTTAAACAAGTTAAAGGTAAAAATGATTGTTTTGAGAAGATGGGAGGGATTGTTTCCAAATTTCGAAGAGGTGGGATTGTTTATAGCAGAAGTGGTAAAGGTAGGATATTAGTCTCCATTTTTCCAAAAAAATACGAATCCTAAACAGCATATCTAAATCAAAAATAACAAAATGAAGAAACTAAGAAATACGAAACGACTAACATCATATCTAACATAATTCGACTGGTGAACACGTCCGGTGACGAGGTCGAACGAAGAAAGGTCGTCTTCTTCTTCGTCCGATGACGATTCAAACGACAATGGAGTTATCGTCTTCGTCTGGTGACGGTTAGAGGGACAATGAAAGACAAACGAACGACGAAGAAAGGACGATGAACGACGAAGAAAGACTGACGAACGACGAGGAAAGGCTGATGAATAAAGAGAAGGAAGCTCGAGGAGGAGAGTGAGGCAAGAATTGGTCGACCTCCTTCTACGAAGTGTGAACTGATAGAGGATGAATGAGATCTAGAGAGGGAGAGAAGAGAAAGAGGAGGGAGGGAGGGGGTTAGCGTGATAATGTGAGCGGAGGGTGCAGATTAATGAGGGGTGAAGTGAATGAAACGGCGCCTAATACCTTATTGCTAAAAGATTAAAAAAAACCTAATGACTCTATTGTTGCGGTTTATTGTAGAAATCGCAGCAATAGATTAAAATATTATTAAAAAAATAATATTTTAATCTATTACTGCGGATATGATGGGTTGGAACCGGAACAATAGATCTGGTCAAATCAATCAATGAATTTTGAAAAAATTCACGTTATTGCTGCGATTTCCACCCACAACCGCAACAATAGGTTAATTTTCGATTTTTCTTTTTCTTTTGACGATGTTTATTGTTGCGTATTGGTAAAATTGCCGCAATTAACCTTTATTCTACTAGTGAAAAATGACATAGACTATACTAGTAACATTCATGAATTGGATATCGTTTGATCTTTTATTTTATGTCATTTGAATTATATTTTGATATGATTTTGTCTTATATTTTCATATCAAATTTTCATCCATATCATATAATTTCTAATAGATTTCATATTTGATGTCGTTCTGTCATAGATTTGGATAAAAATGACATAAGACCCGAATATAAAAAAGTTGCCAAAAAAAAAAAAAAACTAACATAAACTAGAATCCCATTTATTCGGTTCTTCCTTCCTAATTCCTCTGCTCTTCTCCTTCTTCACCCCCTCTGAAAAGTGAAATCTTACCCAAGAAAACATAAATTCATTTTTTTAAAAATAAATAAAAGCAAAAAAAAAAAAAAAAAAAAAAAAAAAGCAATCCTTGTTTTTTTTTTCTTTCTTCTTGATTTCCACCTTTCTCTTCCCCGTAAAATTCTTCGATGAATTCCAAATCACCCCATAACTCACCTTCAAAGAATCCAATCTATTTGACTATTTCGAGCGACATAACATCTACAACAACAATGACCATTACAATCATCACCGTCGCTGTCATCCTGTTACGACGTCTCGGGTTCGTCGCTTTTCTAGATTTTCCATAAACGCTCTTTCCGACAAAACGACGAGTTATTGTTAGTGGATGTTTTTGCATTGTATTGATACACTAAGTTAAGAGTAGTGGGGGAGTTATATCTCCCACACATGTAACATTAACTGCTCAAGTTTAAGAGTTGTAGTTGTTGCTTAGTTTATTTAAATACCTTTGTTTCAAGTCATTTGAGAAGCAAGAAATATAAGCCATAAGTTTGATTAATCTTTATTTGTGTATATCATTCCTCTCTCTTATCTACATAGCAAAGTGACAACAGTAAACGACTAAATGTTCAAAAAGAAAATCAGATCGATGTAGGTCATATCATGGTCGATAGTAGCACAACTGCACAAGGATAGAGATGCTTACCTGCGCCTCCGAGAAAGAAGTTCTTATCGGATCCGGGAGCCTTGACCATCGGTGGGAACACGTAATCTTCCACACGCAATTCCATCACAGGAGCCATTCGTGAAAGACCAATTGATTGAACGCTTTTGTTTTACCTCACAAGAGTACTACTACTAGCTTTAAATAAGAAGTAGCATTAAGTCCCTACATATAATTAAAGATGCAAGCTCACTCAATAAATTCTAACTTCCAATTGTAATGTTATCTCACCTACCTAACGTAAATTCTTGCACCTACCTCTATCACCTTCTCGTAGCAACCAACAATCAAACCTACCTCTATCACCCTCTCTGTCCTGCATGCACGTAAGCCATAATATCTCATCACTGATCACCGATTCACTTACATACTTGCAAAAGTCAAAGAAGCTCTAAAATTTGTTTTTTTGTGAAATTAACATCATATAGAAAATTATAGATAGATTATGAATAATGTTAACATAAATAGATCGAGGCTATGACTTTCATGATTTATTGGTGATTTGGTGCATTGATGCTCAAATCACAATCGAATTCGGCCTCCAACGACAAGGCGTCTAAGCGAAGCAGGCGATACGCTAGAGGCGCAGGCGAGACCGCTTGGAATCCGGCTGCGAATACGAGCATGGCGCATCAATAAGACATCTCCAACTATGTTTTTGTTAATAGAAATTTAGTCCGAGACAACAGTAGCGACTCATCAACAACAACATTGAAGAAGAGGAGAAAGAACGAAAGAAAGGTTTTCTTACCCGAGTATGGTGCGTCGGCGAGTGTATTGGGTGAGTGTGACGACGACGCGGAGGTTCGCTGGTGAAGACGACGCTGCGGTGCGGCGAATGCAGTGGGGAGTTTGAAGAAGACAAAGATCAAACCCTAACGTCCCGTTTGGTAGTCGTTAATAAATTGTGGTAATAGGAATTAATTTTAAGTGTAATTTTATTAGCGAACCACCCTTAAAATCTCCATGGAGAGGCATTTTTTCTCCATAAGCAAGCAATCTCACCCATAAAGTTGTGTTTTTGTCTCCAAGGGAAGCAATTTTCATTACCACTCATTACCACCTACAAGGTGGTATTGGATGGGAATGAAAATTCAAGAAGGAAAGTGAACAATTTAGGATAAATTAGCATTACCATGAAAATGGACAATAATATTTTTCACAAATTTACCCACAAATTCATTCCCATTACCACCATTTATTACCAACTATTAAACAAGCCGTAAGAGCACCGTTAATGATGAGTAAATAAAAATCATTTCACTCCTAACTTTCTCTCTATTAAAATAACATCCCAGTCTTTTCCTACTTATTTTCTCACCAATGAACAAAAAAAAAAATCATTCCAACTAGTTTTTCCTCTCTTATTTTTTGACCCTATCCAACTACTTTTTCTCTCTCATCACCCAACCACCATCATACAATATTTTTATTATTTACTCTTTTAATGATATGAAATAAGTGTTACTATTAATATTTTATTATTAATTTATTAAATTCATAATTTTAAAATTATAATTATCATTTTAATAATTAAGTCATCTACATAATTAGCGTTTTTATTAAGTAATTGAATACGAAATTAGCTGCCATTATGTTATGCATACATAATTAACGATCAACTAATTAATTTATGAGGCACAATTAACATTTTTAATATAATTTTAAGAACCAAATACATTAAATGCGACATTGGTGCGACAATTACAAACTTAATTAAGAAAAAGTACAATTAACTAAGAACGAAATACATAAAACTTAATTAAGAACGAAATACATAAAATACTCTTAATTAGCGTTAGGACCAAACTTCTGCCATATATTGGCAACCAAATCACATTTCAAGGATTGATGCACATATTGATCTTCAATTGTATCTCTATTCGTCATATAACAGTTGATATCTACGAGCTGATCATGATAATATTCAAATTCGTCCCATTATTACTTGTGTTAGTAGTGAATTCAGTAGTATCTGTGTAGTGTCCATATATATCTCGTTCATCTTCCACAATCATGTTGTGCATGATAATGCAAGACAACATGATGTCATTGAGAGTTTCTTCATCCCATGCGAGGGATGGTCTACGAACTATAGCAATCCAAGATTGCATCACCCCAAATGCTATCTCTACATCTTTTCGAGCTCCTTCTTGGTGTTGAGCAAAAAACTTGTCCTTGCGAGTTTGAGGACATGTAACTGATTGAATGAATGTTGCCCAATTCAGATATATACCATCAGTGAGATAATAACCCTTATCATATTGGTTGCCATTAACCGTAAACTGCACGGGTGGTGCTCGACCTTCTAAAACATCTTTAAACACAGGAGATCGGTTAAGAAAATTTAGGTCATTGCACGAACTTGGTATTTCGAAGAAAGAATGTCATATCCATAAGTCACGATCAGCAACAGCTTTAAGAACTAAAGTAGCAACATCAACTCTTCCTTGATATTGTCCTTTCCATGCCGACGGATAACTTTTTCATTCCCAATGCATACAATCTATGACGCCGATCATGCCCGGAAATTCGCGTTATTCACCGAATCTAAGTAGTCTAGCCAAATCGTCTTGAGTAGGCCGTCTCAATTACTCGGCACCAAATTGGTTGATAACCCTTTGTGAATTTCATCAATGCTATTCGAGTAGTGCTTTCACTAATTCGCACATACTCGTCAAGTGAATGCGCCGCCACCCCGTACGCAAGCATTCGAATAGCAGAAGTACACTTTTGTAGGGGCGATAAACCTATTTGACATGTACAATCTCTTTTTTGAGTGAACCATACATCACTTGCAACGACACTTTCCATAATTCGAAGAAAGACATGTCGCTGCATTCGAAATCTTCGACGAAATAAACGAGCTGAATAGACTAGTTGATCAGCAAATTAATCATTGAACAATCGTTTATGACCTTCCTCCCTGCCTCGATTAGGCCATTGATGATCCTCATTATCATCAGTCACTTTTGCTCTTCTATTCCTTGGTGTTGGAGTAACATTTGATATAAGAGTTGGAGCAAGTGGTTGAACAGTATTGGTCAAGAAATCATCTATTATTTCTTGATCAATTATTGCTCGGGATGATTGATATGTCTATTTTATATAGAATTTTACCCCCATTTCCCATGGATTATTGGTATTAATTGCGCTCTTCGGAGCCCTTTTTAGTACTAATGTGTGTCTTGTAGTGTGGTTGTGTTTTCAGATTGACTTTTGTAGGAAATAGCATATTTTGGTGCAATTCCTAATCCTTGACATCGCTACATGAGACATGAAGTCGGGACGCGCGAAAATCTCGCATTTGCCTAAAAACCGGATGACCGCCCGACCGGGCGATATCTGCCCCGGTGGTCGGGCGATTCTTACTTAGTCAGAATTTGGATGCTGCAACTCCAAGTGAAATTGCTCCCGCGCCCGACCGGGCGACATCCGCCCGGGCGGTCGGGCGAACCTTACTTAGCGCATTTTCAGAAAAGTTGAGCTGCCAGGCAAACTTTACATGCGGGCCCGACCGGGCGACATCCGCCCGGGCGGTCGGGCGAGACGAAGATTTATAATGCTGAAAAGCGCCCGGCCAGGCGCGACGAAGGAAAATGATAACTGACAACCGCCCGACCGGGTGAAATCCGCCCGACCGGTCGGGCGGGACGATCTTTTGGCTGTTTTGAGCGCGTGTTGCGCCGGATTTGCAAGACATATAAATACTATTTTATTAGAGTTAAAAACTACGCCTTTTTACTAGAGATACATTTTATAACTTTTTAGAAGCTTTTGAGTTTACTCCATTGTTGAACATTGATTACTACGCTTTGATTCCTTCAAGTAAAGACTAAGTTTTCTTAATCTCTTCTTTCCTTTCATTATTATCATGTCTTTTAATTTGTTCATTATTTGTTTTGCTATTTCAATTATGTGTGAGTAGTCCATTAATCTAGGGTTAAGTAAAACCCTAGCAATGATTTAATATATGAATTCTTCCATTAATCCCAATTTATATGATCAATTGTTCTTGTTTGATTGGATTGTTCTTATGCTCATTATCATACTAGGGATAGGTGATTTTGATTTGACTCCGTATATCTTATTTTCAATGGGAATTGAATCTAGATGGTTTTGTTGATCCAATCAATGTATGAATATCTTCTATGGGAATAGTTAGATGGGATTGCTAGGAATTTAATTGTGATGCTATGCTTAATGCCTCTTTCTTGCATGATTCTATGGGAATAGGTTTGATTGCTTGTTTAGAGTAGCCATTGGTACTCGGGAGAGATCTTTGGTAATTATAGGGTGCATTACTCCTCTTGATTCTTGATTATGTTATTTGGGATGGAAATTATTCATGTATTGGTCATGCTAGTGGTGATGCTTAATTCTAGATGTTTTAGTTAATTGATTATATCTTGTGTGTTCTTAGTAATTATGTATAGTTTAGCGTTAGTATTAGTTCAACACCCTTTTCATCATTGTTTGTCACTCGTTTAGTTAAATTGAGTCAAGATATCTAGTGTTTGATACGTTTGTCCCTGTGGATTCGACCCTGACTTGCTCTGCTACATAGTTAGGAAGTTAGTTAGGTAATTATTTTTGATAGGTGCGCGACACGCCTACCAAATTTTGGCGCCGTTGCCGGGGACTAACGGTATTAGATTAGTTTATCTTTGATTTTATTTAGCTAAACTGTCTTTGTTCGATCATTGTCACTCTATTTGCTGTTTGATCTCTTTTCTTTCAGTCTTTTTGTTGCATGCGCACTCGTAGCAAGGGTTCACAAGATCTGATTACTCTTGATCGCGAGATCGAAGCTACAGCAAGGAGATTAGGAAGTCGAAGAAGACAACAACAATAAGAACCAACAATGGGAGACGAAGCACCACCAAAGTCTCTACGGGAATATGCTATGCCCGATGAGACCACCACCACCATAAACAGACCGACAACCGCTGCCAACCATTTTGAGCTCAAGCCACAATTCATCCAGTTTATCTCACAGGATTCCTATGCGGGAACACCCAAAGAGAGCCCTACTGATCATTTGGCTAATTTTTTAGAAAAATGCAATACTTTGAAATTAACTAATGTTTCTGACGATTTAATTCGGTATTGTGCTTTTCCTTTTTCTCTCAGGGACGAAGCAAAGGAATGGTTTAAGGAAGAAGAAGTGAGGAAGATTGCCACATGGCCAGAACTGAAGAAGGCTTTCCTTTACAAATTCTTCCCTCCTATGAGAACTTCCAAGTTCAGAAACGAGATATCTGGCTTTCAACAACATGAATTGGAGTCTCTCTACGAAGCATGGCAGAGATACAAGGCTTTGCAAAGGCAGTGTCCACACCACGGCATTCCTGAGTGGTTGCTGATTCAGACATTCTACAATGGTCTGAAGCATGAAGTTCGAAGTTCTATTGATGCCGCATCTGGCGGTACTTTCATGGCAAAAACTCCAGAAGCGCGCGAAGACATTGTTGGATGATATGGCTGCCAACAATTACCTGAATGACTGGAGTATATCTCGTGGAGCCCCTAAAAAGGGAGGTAAGTATGAGGTTGATGCTATTGCTACTTTAACTAACACTGTGCAATTTTGGCAGCTAAAGTTGATCAGTTGAGTAGCGGACCAGCAGCGCCTATTTGTGAGATTTGTGAAGTGCAAGGTCACTCCTTCACTGAGTGTCAATAAATAATCGGGAGCGGGAACTGAGCATGTCAATGCCCTCCTTAACACAAATACAAGGCCACGTACAAAACAACCCATACTCAAACACATTTAACCCAGGTTGGAAGCATCACCCAAATTTCTCCTACAAAAATAACCAACCTCAACCTCCACACACCAACTACTCCCAGCCACCTGGTTTCCAACAAAGACCACCATTCAACCCTTCATCATCATCCTCTCGACCCAACCTTGAGAATATCATGGAGAATTTAGCTTCCTCTCAGGCTAAGCAAGTTGAATACCAAGCCAAGCAGAATGAATTTTTCAACAACTCTCTCCAACAAATCACTGCTCATAATAAATTGATGGAGAGTCAGATGACCCAACTAGCCCAACAAATAAGCCACCTCTCTAAACCTTCAGGCCAACTTCCTGGGCAAACTGAACCAAATCCCAAGGGGCATATCAATGCCATTTCATTGAGGAGCGGTAAGGAATTGCAAGAGCCTACAAGGAGGGCAACTGAGCACCACAACACAGCAAAAGAGGTTATAGAGTTGAGTGAGGAAGTTCAAGAGAAGACGGGTTTGGAAGATGAAGCTAAGAAGCCTGAGAATGAGGAACCCACTGTCATTCCTATTAAACCATACAAGCCACCTGTTCCGTTCCCTCAAAGATTGGCACAGGCAAAACTTGAAAAGAAATATGGGAAGTTCCTTGACATCCTGAAGAAGCTACACATCAACATACCCTTCTTGGATGCCATATCTGAGATGCCTTCTTACGCTAAGTTTTTGAAAGACATGCTCTCTAACAAACGAAAAATTGAAGAAAATGTCACTGTTTCACTAACTGCTGAGTGTAGTGCTATTTTGCAGAATACGCTTCCAGAAAAGCTAGGAGATCCGGGCAGCTATTCCATTCCGGTCAAGCTTGGAGATATTGCTATCAAGAATGCTCTATGTGATCTTGGGGCTAGTGTTAGTCTTAGTCAATACCTTTTCATCATTGTTTGTCACTCGTTTAGTTAAATTGAGTCAAGATAGCTAGTGTTTGATACGTTTGTCCCTGTGGATTCGACCCTGACTTGCTCTGCTACATAGTTAGGAAGTTAGTTAGGTAATTACTTTTGATAGGTGCGCGACACGCCTACCAAATTTTGGCGCCGTTGCCTATCTCAACATGGGCGAACTAAAACCCACACGCATCTCTCTACAACTAGCTGACAGGACAGTGAAGTTTCCACTTGGTATACTTGAAGATGTTCCTCTTCGAGTGGGTAAATTCTTTATTCCCTGTGATTTTGTCGTCATGGAGATGAAGGAAGATGCACAAGTTCCCATAATTCTTGGAAGACCCTTTTTGGCCACTGCTGGAGCCATTATTGACATGAAGAAGGGTAAAATCACTTTTGAAGTAGGTGATGAAAAGATGGAGTACACACTCACAAACTCCATGACTTCTCCTTCTATGGGAGAAACTGTTTATAGAGTGGATGCTCTTGATGAGGTGATAGAAGCAGAGGCTTTCAATCTGCAACTGGATGATTCGCTACAAACGGTCTTGATGGGTAGTGCTGATGAGGAAGATTGGGAGACTAAGGAATACAAGAGACTTCTAGAGGAGACACGAGCCACTGAAGAATCTGAAGAGCCTCTCCAGGAATTGCTGCATTCTGAGGACACTAAGGAGAGTACTACGCCTCCTAAGGTAGAACTGAAACCTCTCCCCTCTCTTTGAAATTGTGTTCATGGGTCCCAATGATACATACCCTGTTATTGTTAATGCTGAGCTTGATGACATTCAAATTGAAAAATTGCTCGTTATTTTAAGGAAATATAAGAATGTCATTGGGTACACCATTGATGATATCAAGGGTATTAATCCCTCATTTTGCATGCACAAAATCATTCTTGGGACGACATGCTTCCTCTATAGAATCTCAACGAAGACTTAATCCAAATATGATGGAAGTAGTCAAGAAAGAGGTTCTTAAATTGCTTGATGCAGGTATAATCTACCCTATCTCAGATAGTAAGTGGGTTAGCCCTGTTCAAGTCGTCCCTAAGAAAGGAGGTATGACCGTTGTCAAGAATGATAAGGGTGAGCAAGTTCCCACTAGGACTGTGACAGGGTGGCGCATGTGTATTGATTATAGACGATTGAATAAGGCCACCCGCAAGGATCATTTTCCCCTCCCCTTCATTGATCAAATGTTAGAAAGACTGGCAAAACACTCCTTTTTCTGTTGGTTGGATGGATACTCTGGTTTTTTCCAAATTCCTATTCATCCAAGTGACCAGGAAAAGACTACCTTCACATGTCCTTATGGCACCTTTGCATATCGAAGGATGCCATTTGGACTGTGTAATGCTCCTGCCACTTTTCAGCGTTGCATGATGGCAATTTTTTCCAGTCTTATTGAGAACTCTATGGAAGTATTTATGGATGACTTCTCCGTCTATGGAACATCTTTTGACGTTTGTCTTGCTAATTTACAAAAGGTGCTCCATAGATGCAAAGAAGTTAATTTGATTCTCAACTGGGAAAAATGTCATTTTATGGTGCAACAAGGAGTTGTTTTGGGTCATATTGTTTCTCATCGGGGCATTGAAGTCGACAAAGCAAAAATAGAGGTCATTGAGCGTTTACCACCTCCTAACTCTGTCAAAGGAGTAAGGAGCTTTCTTGGTCATGCGGGATTCTACCGCCGCTTCATAAAAGATTTTTCCAAAATTGCTCGACCTCTAACTGAGCTTTTAGGCAAAGATGTCCCTTTTGTGTTTACTGATGCTTGTACTGAGGCTTTTCACAGGTTAAAAGCGGCTCTTATTTCTGCTCCTATAATTCAATCGCCTGACTGGAATCTCCCTTTCGAGATTATGTGCGATGCTAGTGACTACGCAGTGGGAGCAGTATTGGGTCAGAGGGAGGATGGTAAACTGCATGCCATCTACTATACAAGCAAGACTCTTACTCCGGCCCAGATGAACTATGCCACAACTGAGAAGGAACTGTTAGCAGTGGTGTATGCGATGGAGAAATTTCGGTCCTATCTGGTGGGGTCGAAGGTGATAATTCACACTGATCATGCGGCTCTTAAATATTTGATGAGCAAGAAGGATGCTAAGCCCGTCGTTTGATTCGGTGGATTTTGTTGTTACAAGAGTTTGACTTGGAGATTCGAGACAAGAAGGGGTTGAGAACGTTGTTGCAGATCACCTTTCTCGAATTGTTATGGATGCTGAGGGTGATGAGGCTCTCCAATTGATGATACTTTTCCTGATGAGCAGCTTCTAGCTTTAGCCACTGCAGAGATCCCATGGTATGCTGATATAGCCAACTATTTGGCTAGTGACACTATTCCTCATGGATATTCATCTCAACAAAAGAAGAAATTCTTTAAGGATGTGAGGAGGTATTTTTGGGATGAGCCCTTCCTTTACAAGTCTTGCGCAGATGGGGTGATTAGAAGGTGTATTCCTGGAAATGAGGTATCCTCTATTATATCTCATTGTCATGATTTACCTTGTGGAGGCCATGCTAGTACTTAAAAACTGCAGCGAAAATTCTTCAATGTGGTTTTTATTGGCCTACTTTGTTCAAGGATGTTCATCATTATGTGCATTCTTGTGATCGCTGTCAAAGAACGGGAAATCTTTCCCGTCGGAATGAGATGCCTCTTAACGCTATTCTTGAAGTGGAGATCTTTGATGTGTGGGGTGTAGACTTCATGGGTCCGTTCCCTTCTTCTTATGGGAACAAGTATATTCTGGTTGCTGTGGACTATGTCTCCAAATGGGTGGAGGCTCTTGCTTCTCCAACTAATGATGCTCGTGTGGTTAGTAGATTTTTCAAGAAAACTATTTTTCCTCGCTTTGGCATTCCACGGGTTTTGATTAGTGATGGAGGTAAGCATTTTCTGGAGAATAAATTTGAAGCTATGCTTAAGAAGTATGGGGTGCATCATAGAGTGGGACTTTCATATCATCCCCAAACTAGTGGACAAGTGGAGGTTTCCAACCGTGAGATCAAAACTATCCTAGAGAAGACGGTTGCACGAACACGAAAAGATTGGGCTGCTAAACTTGATGATGCATTATGGGCTTACAGGACAGCATTCAAGACCCCCATAGGTACCACACCATATCGTCTTGTTTATGGGAAAGCATGTCATCTCCCTGTTGAGTTAGAGCATCGTGCATTTTGGGCTATTAAGAGCCTCAATTTCGACTCTCACACGGTGGGCGAGAAGAGACTCCTTCAACTTGCTGAGCTTGATGAGCTTCGTCTGGATGCTTATGAGAGTTCTAGATTGTACAAGGAGAAGACTAAGAGATGGCATGACAAGGGAATTGTGCGCCGCGAGTTCAAGGAAGGGGACTTGGTTCTTCTTTTTAATTCTCGTCTGAAGCTATTTCCTGGTAAACTTCGTTCGCGGTGGTCCGGTCCATTCAAGGTCTACAAGGTTTTTCCTTAGGTTCAGTGGAGCTTTGGAACCGGCAAGGAGACACTTTCAAAGTCAATGGCCACCGATTGAAGCATTACCGAGCTGGAGATCCCATTGCTGAGCAAGTTGACATCATACTCTCCATCCCTTCACCTGAGTGATACTAGAGGAGGTCGAGCTAATGACCTTAAAAACTAGCGCTTATTGGGAGGCAACCCAATTTCCTACTTTTTCATTTCTTTTCTTTTAATTTGATTTTATTTTATTTTATTTTATTTTTCTCTTATTTTATTTTTTGGAGTGATTTTGGAGTGAAAAATTTGCATAAGTGTGGAACTCTACTTCAGGAACATGAGAAAAAACGGACTAAAGCGGAAAATAATTGCACTGGGCACCGCCCGGGTGGTCGGGCGAAATCTGCCCGGGCGGGCGCGCAAGCGAACTTCAGCTGGGACATTCAAACACGAAAATTGACTAAGGAAGAAATTCCGCCCGGGCGGTCGGGCGAAATCCGCCCGGTCGGGCGCGCAAGCCTCAGATCCAAAGAGAAAATCAAGAACGCGAAAAATTCTAAGGAAAATTTTCCGCCCGGGCGGTCGGGCGAAATCCTCCCGGTCGGCCGAGACGCAGTTTGCGAGATAAAACCCACGATTTTTTTCTTTTCTTCACTCTCTTTCAAACCCTCATCTAACTTCATCTTCTTCCTCTCACTCTTTCTCTCTCCTCTCAAAACCCTAACCCCAATTCTCTCTTTCCTCACCATCTCCACTCTCAAATTTCTTCAAAATTTCTAATCTTTCACTCATCCTCACCAAATTCCCCATCTTACTTACAAACTTTTCCACCTCACTCTCTCTCCTCTTCCTCCTTCTTCTCACTCCTCCTCTTTGGGTTTTTCTTGAGTAAAGGTTTGATTTTTATGGTGATTTTTGCTAGATTAACCTTGCAAATTGCGTTTTCAAACTTTATGGTGCATTATGAGATGATTTCCTTCAAATTTTTGTGAAATTCTCAATTTCTCCACCATTGCTCTGTTTTTGCAGGTTTTTCATCATCTCTAATGGCGGGTCGCGAGGTACACGTGGCTCTCAACCTACTGCAATTGAGGTAGATCCTGACTTTCCTCATATAATTTTCAAGGATGAGGCTCAAAAGGTGCGTTTTCAAAAACTTAAGCACCGTATGATTGCCCCCACCCGATTTGTTCATAGTGACCTCTTGCATGTTTTGGGTATTGCTGAAATTACCCGCACATTATTTGTTGGTATGGGAATAGAACAATTCCTCACCTTGTACCATGGCACATATGCGGACCTGACCCTAGAATTTCTAAGTTCCTTAGAGATTCGAAAACACGCTCAAAAGACCATGTCCTGTATTTTCGCTTTCCAATGTGGATAGGGACTGACCCTCGCCAATTTGCCCAACTATTTGGTATGACCGTTAGGGGGGAAAGGAAGAAACCAGAAGACATTTCTGCTAGGCCAACTTTGGGAAGCCCTCACTGGTGTTAGACCACCCAACTGTCAGCATTTACAGATTAAGTCGGTCCATCATCCTAGCATTCGATTCCTGTTAAAATTCTTGGGGAGTACTATCTTTGGCGGTGGGAACCCAACACTCTAGGACTGAGGAACTAAGTGCTCTTGGCACTTATCTGTGGCCCGTCACCATGCCTATGCAGTTTGATCTTGCGTATGCATTTATGCATCATCTGCATAAGATTTCTACGACTTACCCCACTTTTGAGGAGGACGGCAGTGTCCGTTCCTCCGTACCTATTGTCATTGGGGGTAGTCACCCACATCGCCTGTCATTTCGGCCATGTTGAGATTCGGGCCAATGCTGTTCCGGGGCCTTCTTACCTTGACCTTGACCACTTCTTATGCTGCCCGGTACATTGTCCCTAGTGGTCGGAATTATAGGTGGATGATTGCCGCTAACCAGTCTTATACTTCTTCCAGACCCCACCTTAGCCCAGCCGCTTATAGAGGATGACCACACAGGGAATGCCGCTCTACCTACCTATCTCCTTCCTGTTGGAGATGCGGCCCACCCACCTGAGACTGGTCCCGTACCTGAGCCTCCACACGTCTACCGTAGGCGAGAGGCCGCCCCCTTCATGCCCTCCTCTTCCTTCATGCCCTCCTCCTCTACCCAACCCCCTCCCCCTACTGCTGACTTTGAGGGGATGATGAGTGTGTTGCAGCGTATGGAACTGAATATGACTGCTAACACTCAAGCTCTAGAGCGCCTAGAGCGCCGCGTAGACACCATCTACGATGACCAGCGCCTTGCTATGTTCCCTATGTATGATGACTATTGCAGGCTTGGTACGATCGCACAGGCGGGTCCCCACCCCAGTTGGTACACCTGGAACCCCGCCTATGGTGGAGCTGGAGGGAGTGGCACAGGCACCGGTACTCAGGATCCTGCTGCTGATGATTCTGATTCCGATTCTATGGCCGACTGAGGGCCGTGTTCCTTGCCTTCTCCTTGTTGCAATGCGGACATTGCCAAGTTCAGCTTGGGGGAGGATCTTCACTGCACATATGGTATCTTCTATCACTTCTTAGGTAGTTTACAGCTTTTGTAGTTCAGTTTAGCATAGTTTTCTTTGTGTGTTTGGTGTGTTTTGTGTGTTTTTTTTTTTTTTTTTTTTTTTTTTTTGGTTTGTTTTGTCTTCACCATGTATGATGTGTGAAGCCTGCTGAAAAAAAAAAAAAAAAAAAAAAAAGAGAAAAATCAAAGTCAAGGTTGAATAGTTGTTTCCCTGTGCCCCATGCTATCATAATGCTGTTTTGACTTTGGATTGTTGATGGACACGAAACAATGATTGATCACCAAGGCATGGCATAACTGTACTTAGATCTATGATAAGAATCAAGATTGTGGCACTCTATATGTCCTGCAAGCATGTTTAGGCTTAACTGTGAGCTTCTGTGCCTTAACGTCATGCTTTTCTTGTGTGTATGCCCACTTCATGAGGGATGCTAGAACTTGTGTTTTCTCTCCATTGATGCATTAGTTATACAATGTCTAAACAAAAATGATTATGACTCACGTAGGAATTTGCACCAAAAGACCAAATAACCTTCCCTGCATTCATTTCCCCTAGTTAACCACTCTGAGCTGAGCCTGTTTCTTTTGACAACTACATTATGAGCTCCTCATTTTTCCAAAAATACGTCTCTTTACCATTGGTAGTGAAGTATTTAGGAATTTTTGGTTGATTAACTTGTGGATTATGAAATTGGTTGTTGGTATGAATGAAAAGATTGCAAGAAAGAGAACAAATATGATTGATTACATGTGCAAAAGAAATTCTTCTCTATCCTCATTAGCTAGTAGCTAAAGTAGAGAACTCCTAAAAACATGACAAGTAAGATTTCCAAGAGCAATTATGAAAATCAAATTGAAAAAAAAAAAAAAAAAAATTCTAAGAGAGAGATCTCATTTGAATTATGTCATATTGGAAGTCATTACTTGGGTTATATGAAGAATAAAGGAGGTGAGATGAAAGAAAAATGGGTCATAGTTGTGTTGCAATTTATTTGATGTGTGGGATGTTTGTTCAAAAGTTGTAGTAATACTTCACTACCTTAAGCACCACATTCCCAAATATTTGCCACACCTACCACCTTAAGCCCCATTACAACCTTAATTGAGTCATATGATTTGTTTGCATGTATAACTACCTGATGTGGAGAGATGATACAAGCCTATGGACTAACTTGGTGAAGTGGAGCAATTGAGCGCCATATATCACCCTTCAAACACACGAGTGTGAGAGTAGGGACGGGTACTGGGGATGGAAAGAAGCAGTCATTTTAACTGCTTGGAGAGTGCTTTACAAATGAGTGGTGAGTCCCCTTGTGAGATCCTTCTCATTGATTTGCAGCGCATATTTAGTGGCCTCTCATTGATTCTTATCCCTGATTGGTATTTGTTTTTGTCGAACCTTACGATTATGACTTGTGGTGTGTTTGGATTCGATCTATTGTCATTTCAAGAATTTTATGATGGGGTGAAACTACTATTGATGCTTTGAACTGTTGATTTTCAGACAGGTTTTGCTTAGGGGCAAGCAAAAGTCTAGCTTGGGGGAGTTTGATATGTCTATTTTATATAGAATTTTACCCCCATTTCCCATGGATTATTGGTATTAATTGCGCTCTTCGGAGCCCTTTTTAGTACTAATGTGTGTCTTGTAGTGTGTTGTGTTTTCAGTGATTTGTAGGAAAAGCATATTTTGGTGCATTTCCTAATCCTTGACATCGCTACATGAGACATGAAGTCGGGACGCGCGAAAATCTCACATTTGCCTAAAAACCTGATGACCGCCCGACCGGGCGACATCTGCCCCGGTGGTCGGGCGAGTCTTACTTAGTCAGAAATCGAAGCTGAATCCAAGAGAAATTTGCTCCCGCGCCCGACCGGGCGAAATCCGCCCGGGCGGTCGGGCGAACTTCTTAGCCATTTTCAGAAAGTTGAGCTGCCAGGCAACTTTACATGCGGGCCCGACCGGGCGAAATCCGCCCGGGCGGTCGGGCGAGGCGAAGATTATATGGCTGAAAGGCGCCCGGCCAGGCGCGACGAAGGAAAGATAACCTGACGACCGCCCGACGGGCGAAATCCGCCCGACCGGTCGGGCGGGACGATCTTTTGGCTGTTTTGAGCGCGTGTTGCGCCGGATTTGCAAGACATATAAATACTATTTTATTAGAGTTAAAAACTACGCCTTTTTACTAGAGAATACATTTTATAACTTTTTAGAGAGCTTTTGAGTTTACTCCATTGTTGAACATTGATTACTACGCTTTGATTCCTTCAAGTAAAGACTAAGTTTTCTTAATCTCTTCTTTCCTTTCATTATTATCATGTCTTTTAATTTGTTCATTATTTGTTTTGCTATTTCAATTATGTGTGAGTAGTCCATTAATCTAGGGTTAAGTAAAACCCTAGCAATGATTTAATATATGAATTCTTCCATTAATCCCAATTATATGATCAATTGTTCTTGTTTGATTGGATTGTTCTTATGCTCATTATCATACTAGGGATAGGTGATTTTGATTTGACTCCGTATATCTTATTTTCAATGGGAATTGAATCTAGATGGTTTTGTTGATCCAATCAATGGTATGAATATCTTCTATGGGAATAGTTAGATGGGATTGCTAGGAATTTAATTGTGATGCTATGCTTAATGCCTCTTTCTTGCATGATTCTATGGGAATAGGTTTGATTGCTTGTTTAGAGTAGCCATTGGTACTCGGGAGAGATCTTTGGTAATTATAGGGTGCATTACTCCTCTTGGATTCTTGATTATGTTATTTGGGATGGAATTTATTCATGTATTGGTCATGCTAGTGGTGATGCTTAATTCTAGATGTTTTAGTTAATTGATTATATCTTGTGTGTTCTTAGTAATTATCGTAGTTTAGTGTTAGTCTTAGTCAACACCCTTTTCATCATTGTTTGTCACTCGTTTAGTTAAATTGAGTCAAGATATCTAGTGTTTGATACGTTTGTCCCTGTGGATTCGACCCTGACTTGCTCTGCTACATAGTTAGGAAGTTAGTTAGGTAATTATTTTTGATAGGTGCGCGACACACCTACCAATGATCTTCTTTTATCAGAACTAGAGGAATTAAAAGAACTTGAAGGAGGGAAGTTTAAGTTGAAGGAGTTCATTCTTGTGTTTAGATTTGGTGTGACAAAATGGTGAATAATATTGTGTTTGGGTTCGGTGTGAGAAAATGATGAACAAGGATGCTTGAGTTATATAGCAGAAAATAATGTAAATGGAAGTACAATAATGTAAAAAGCAGTACAATAATACATAAAAGCAGAACAATAATGTAAAAAGCAGTACAATAATGTTAAAAGCAGAACAATAATGTAAAAAGTAGTACAATAATGTAAAAAGCAGAACAATAATGTTGAAAACAGAACAATAATGTAAAAAACAAAACAATAATGTAAAAAACAGTACAATAATGTTTAAAGCAGAACAATAATGTAAAAAAAAGTACAATAATGTTAAAAGCGGAACAATAATGTAAAAAACAGTACCATAATGTTAAAAGCAGAACAATCACTAGTAGAAAACAGACGATTTGCGTCTCACATCTGCGTCGCACAACATGAAAAACGTCATAGAAGACTCAGTTGCGTCGAACGTAACAGGGAATCGACGCAAAAGACGACCTATGTGCGTCGTATCTAACTAGCGTGCGACGCAAGAAATCTATGATCGTCGCATGAAGCCCATGGTGCGACACACATAACAGAAGCTATGCGCGTCACATGAAGCCCATGGTGTGACGCAAATTACAAGCCCAACCCACTTTTAATTTCCCCGTGTTTTATCTCCTCTCTCTCAAACCAAATTTTGTTATTCTCTCATCAGCCGCCGTTTATCTCCTATCTCTCTCTCTCTCTCCAACTCTTCTCTACTGTTTTTCGTTCGCCTGCGATAATTTTCGTTTTGATTTATTTTCGTGTTGTTTTCGTTTCGCTAAGGGGGAGAAATCGTTCACCTGCGATAAGTTCAAGAGTTAAGCGAAGAGATTATGTGCGGAGCCATAAACAACGAACATCGAAGAGTAATCGTTTTTGTTAATTTTTTATTTTTTATCTCACTTTTGAATTTTTGCTTTTTTCTTTGTTTACCTACTTGAAAATTACGATTTTATGAATGTTTAATATATGTTCGGTGTTTTTGTTTTCATTTTTTAGATCTAATTTATTTTTGTTTATTTTTTTTCATTCCCAGATTCGGAATTTTCGAAGCGAATTTTTTCCGGTGAAGCCATGAAAACGTCGATGGAATCACAGTGAACAGCGAGCGAGTATTTTATATCTTTTTTTATGATTTTCTTTTTAATTTCCTCATTTTGATTTTGTGTAATTTTGGATTTAATTCATTTCAGCATTCGTGGTTTGCGTTAGAACGTTCTTCTACTTGTTTCATTATTTCGATTCAGTTAGAACGTTCTTGAATTTTTCATATTTCGTTCCTTAATTTGATTTAGTTAGAAAGATATTGTAATTTTGATTCAAATTGGCGTTCCTCATTTCATTCTTGTACTTCTTTCGTTGTTTCGACTCAGATTAATGCATTCATGGTTTTGTTCTTGTATTTCTTGTTTGTATGTACTGTGTATTTCATTTTTAATTTGGATACGAGATTTTTGTTGTAATAAAATTAACAATTTGCGTCGCACATTAGATACCGTGCGACGCAGATTCTATTTTTTTAGTTGATTTGCGTCGCACATTGCATACAGTGCGATGCAAATGCAGCTGGTGGTGCTTTGGCTCAAGGGTCATCTACGTCGCACATCACTTATGTCCGACACAAATGTCTTACGATCTACGTCGAGTCTTAGTCCGATGCAGATCATCTCTTTTAATTTGCGTCGAGGCCTGTGGCATCGGACCCATGTCCGACGCAAATGGGCGCCTCGCATACAACGCAAATTATCGATTATGTACTAGTGAATAATGTTAAAAATAGTACAATCATGTAAAAAGCAAAACAATAGTGTCAAAAGCAGTACAATAATGTAAAAAGCTTTACAATTATGTAAAAAGCTGTATTCAGATGTCAATTCACATAATAAAGTAAAGCTTAAAATTTACACAAGTACATTTTTAAACTTTTTTTTATTAATTAAACTTAAACATACAAATGTTGACTTTTACATAAACATAAACATCAACTCAAATTTAAATTTAAACATAAACTAAATTGGAATGTAAACATAAACTAAACTAAGCATAAACTAAACTCAAACATCCTAGTTTGCAACGCTTTTATTTCTTGTTCCTTTGCAGCAACCTTCCTTATTTGAACCTCCAACCTTTTGTCTTCTCTTTCAACGTTTGCACCCCTACCCTCTGAATGGATCCGAAATCGTTCATTAAATGAATTAAAACACTTAGTATAATTGTCTGATCAGACACCCCTTTGAGCTTAGACTTTTCGCTTTCTTAACACGAAAGGAACGTGGGTCCACTGCACCTCCTTCACCACTGGTAGGTGTGTCAGGCATTAAGTCTCTTCCATCAACTCTCGGCCTTTTACTGCTACTTCTGCTTCCAGATGAATCCACATTTCTTGTGGATTATTTGGGCGACCATGTGGAGTTTCCATTGATTTTATAACTATTGACCTCTATTTCCGAAACTTCCTCAAAAATTTCCAAGCATATTCGAGGATGAACCTACCATGTTTCCTATTATGCAATAAATGAGCTTCTCTCAGAACATCATTATTGTTTTGACCACTCTTCTTTCTTGCAAGAACTTCATCATAAAATGCGGCCCACCTTAAAACCTGTGGAGCAAGTCTACTCCAATGACCTTTTACCATATCCACATTTCTTGGAGCAATTTATGTTGGGTTGCTATTCTTCCTACCATGAAAGCTTCCCAAACTTTTACCCATAAGGCACCTTCTTTTGGCTCGTCCCATTCACCTTATCAAGAGAAGTGTTCCTAAATGCGAAGATAAGATTTTCATCTTCAACATGATCCTAAACCCTCTTACCACCATAAATTGCTTCTGGGATAACTGAGTTTTGTGATTGAGCGGGTTGTGTTTGCGGTGGTTGCTGAGATTGGTTAGCTGATAGTAATTGCGAAAATGATCGAGTTGGCTGAACAAAGTCATCAAAACCATCAGCATCATCATCTTCTTGGAATTGACCAACACCGTCACCATCATGACCTTCTTGGTAATTGGTATTGACCATCATCATCATCAACATCATTGTTTGGAGATGAATCTTCTTGGTGTTGAGAAAATCCATAATTAGGATCAGGTTGATGATATGAAAGGTTGGCATTTTCAGATGGAGATTCATGGTAAAGGTTATCATATTGAGGAGAATAATTTTAAGAATTTTCACCCCTTTGATTGATATTTATCTAAGAGGGTTGACGATAATTTGGCTGATTTTGAGAGGGTTGGCGATAATTTGACTGATTTTGAGGGCTAATTAGGCGATTTTGTTGCCTAGGCATTTTGGTTTTTTGAGCAGTTTTGGGGTTGATTCCTTATATAATTTGGATGATTAGGATCCATAATTATAAGAATTTGACAATAAAGAGCAATGGAAAAAGAGTTAATGAATTAAATTAGAGCAAATAGAAGAAATTAGTGAAGATGGAGAAAATTAAGTGTGTCCAAAATATAGCAAAATGGGCCTCTATTTATAGATCTCGAAAAAATAGAGTCGTTTGTAATATTTTTATTTATTTATATTTTTAAAAATATAACCGTTGCAAATTTTACAACGGTGATATTTTAATTGCCCAATAGGAATAAAACACGTGTAAAGGATGACAAATGTAACGTTGCAACTGGCGCTGATACGTGTATGAGCTACCAGCTGCAGCATGTCATAAACCAATTTTTTTTGTTTTCTGCGCCGCAAAATGCTGCATTTTCCTGCGCAGAGAACCAAAAGAAATATAAAAAATGATGATCATGCAGTGGGTCCCACTCCCATGCCTGATCATCTTTTCACTCACCCCATGCATTTTTTCCCCCAGTCATCCCTTGATCTTTTTTCCAAATCATCACTAAGGATGCTCTAAGAGCTCGAAGAAGATGAGTTGGAGGAGTTTGAACAAGATTGGATTATTATTTACTTTTTTAGGGAATTGGGGTATTTACTTTACTAGTTATATCTTTTTTTTCTTTACTACTTGTTTTTTGGTTACTCCCCTTTATTGTTTATTCTTTTACATCAATAAAAAAATACAATGTAACTTCTAAAAAATACAATGTAATTATGTGGGCTCGCATAATTTAAGTGAGCGGGTTTTCGAAAAAATTTCATATTACAACTTATAGAGTCGCCTCTTATTTAAAATTCGAGACCAAAACCTATCACGTCGCCTCTTAGTTATTAAGTGACACGATAGGTACTGCGTTCAACAAATTTTCATTTTCGACAAATCACCTAAGATCTCGCCTGCTATTAAATGTGGGACACATAAACCTACCGTGTGGAATATTATATAGAAAGCGACACGAGAAACCTACTATATAAATTCTTTTTGTTTTTTATGCTTATCTAAATTGAACCTTATGTGTTGCCCGTGTTTTAATAGGTGACTCCAAAACCTTACGTGTCGCCTGTTATTATAAGGCGACTCTAAAAGGGTGACTCCATAGGGTGTATTTGTAGTAGTGGAAATAGGTCCTTGCTCATGCCATTGAGAACCATAGAGATGGAGAAATCTCTCAAATGATCATTTGGGTCTTCAACCCCCTTGAATTCTGGAAGGTCGCCTAATGGTATCTTTTCAGGGAGCTTTTTCCTCAGTTCAGGATCAATGGTGTCATGGCCATGAGCCTGACTCTCGAGTGTAGAAATTGACTAGATCAATTGCTCGAGTTTTCAGACCTTAAATTCGTCTCAGACTTGATTTGAGGTGGTGGTGGTGGAGTGTCGCCATGTTCTTCGTCTTCAGTTAGATTATCTCTTAGTGGCTTAATCCCTTTGTCTTGTTCCTCAAGACGAGAGTTCATCAGTTGAAGTTGAGCCATAATGGCACTGATCTATTCATTATTGTCCCCCATTTCAGATGATGATTCAGAAGAGTTAGAGGATTCGTCTGAAAAGGTGAGGATGAGTTTAACGAGTCCAGGAGTAGGTCGACCTTGTTGTCTCTTTGTTGGACGTTCCCAAGTTATGATCTCGCGACCTGTCCTGAACAACAATGTTGTGGACCCGTAAATTTCAAGAAAGAATGTTTTCGATATTGAGAGATGGAAATGGGAATGGGAAACAGAAATGGCAAGCTAAAGGATTTTTTGTATAATTCGTTTTGTTATATCACATACCAGTTTGCCTGCCTTTGCAATTTTTTAGCGGCCCTCTGGTCATCCGGAAGCAATCTCGTCAGCTTGTATTTAACTATCTCTGTGAACCATTCCCCTTGCTGGTGTATGGTATTGACGGCCATAGGATGTTCCGCGATGCTTTTCTCTTTTAGTACATCTATCGTGACCGTTTTTTCTATGCTGAACGAGTCAGAACTGGCCAGCTTAGACAGAGCGTCCGCTTTTGTGTTCTCAGCTCGTGGTATCGCCTGTACTTCAAAGTGATTTAGCTGGGCAATCAGTTCTTTAGCCTTCTCCACGTATTTCACCATGTTGACCTCTCGGACTTCAAATTCTCCTTTTAACTGGCCATTGACCAACTGTGAATCTGTCTTCAAGAGTACGTTTTTTACGCCTGCTGCCAGACACATTCTTAAACCAGCGATTGCTTCATTGTTCGATGCTGAGAATGCGAACTTGATGGCGTACTGGTAGATGTTCCCTTCTGGACTAGTCATTACAATTCCTGTTCCGGATCCGCTAACAGCGGAGGATCCATCTACCTCTAGCAGTCAGCTCTTCTTTTGCTCTGCTTCTTCCTATGAAGCCTCTACAATAAAGTCTGCGAGGGCCTGTGCCTTGATGGCGGACCTGGGCTTGTACTGTATATCATACTCAGATAGCTCGACGGCCCATTTTAATAGGCACCCAAGCTATCCATCTTCTGCAAAGCCTTCTCCAGCGGCTGATTTGTAAGGAATTGGATGGGATGGCAGTCGAAATACGGTCTGAGCTTCCTGGCAGCGATAATTACGGCCAAAGACATTTTTTCCACCACCTGGTAACGGCTCTCAGGACCGTTAAGAATGTGGCTGATGAAATATATTGGCTGTTGTCTTTTTTACTTTCCTACCAACAAGACGGTCGTGACCGTCCTTGGCGAGGCCGAGATGTATATTTGCAATGTGTCTCCAGTTTCTGGCCTCGTGATGGTGAGCAAGCTCTTTAAGTGCTCTTTCACGGTCAGGAATGCTTTGCTTTGCCACTAGTAGAAAAAACATCAAATGCTCCGGTTGAAAACCCATTAAATGCTCCGTATTTAGCGCGTAGCAAACGCCATACGAGCATTTGAGCATTTTACAAATGCTCCGGTTTTCCCCGGAGCATTTTGTAACTCAAATGCTCCGGTTGTTTAAAAAACCGGAGCATTTGACAGTCAAATGCTCCGGTTGTTTAGGAAAAACCTGGGCATTTGTTTGTCAAATGCTTCGGTTTTTTCTTAACAACCGGAGCATTTGATAGTTTTTTTTTCTAAAAAAAAATTGTACGGCTCTAGCAGGTACTTAGTACAAGTAGCTTTTAGTGTGGCAGCCCCTAAAACTACTTTTATAAAAATCAAAAGAACAAATAAAAAGGATATAAAGTGAAATTTTATTAATCAAATAAAAAATTAATATGCCATTACACAAGTATAAACAACTAGCTAATAATTGCAGCCCCTAATTCTACTCATAGCCTACTATAATTGCTGTCCAAGCAACCACATCGCGGTCTTTTAACGAGTCAAATATCTCTCTTGCAGGACTAACATCACCAAGCTTCACATAGCCATCCATCAAAGCTGTGAATGCTATCACATTGAGATTGGATATCCCAGATTTCTTTATAATTTTTCGAGCATCTTCTACACCTCCACACCTAGAGTACATCCAATATATACTACATAATTCAGAGAATAGCACAGCAATTCATGCATCATGTAGTCATTAATTACGCAACTACAAAGCCTTTCCTGCAATCATATAAAAGATCGCTCTGTCAACAGCTCTGATGTTCCAAAGAATAGGCTATTTGGTAAAGGTTTTTTAGGAAGAATGCTACACCTTGAGGTAAACTGTTTTATCATGGTATAGCAGCCCAGATGCGTTAGATTGTTCATTACCAAAAAAGTTCGACCTTTGAATATGAGATTTGTCCACTTTACGCCTACTTCTATATTTGGTTAGCGAGTTGATCTTGATAGTTTCAGGAGCCTGTACAGATGACACTGCTGAATCATCTCCATCTCTTCTAATATCAATACTTGAAGAAGAATGTTCTGAAATCCTGACCAATTGCCCAAGCTGCTGCTGGAAAGCATTAATTTGAAAATGTCGACTTTTATTAACCGACTTCATGCCCTTATCTGAATACTATAGGCAAGAGCAGAAGTTCAGCTACATAACAAATTACCATTTACAAAACAAAACGGTGGCCAGCAAAAAGGAAGAATGAGAACAGTAGAACAACAAATACTAAAAAAACCAAAAACAAAATAAAAAAGCCAATTGAAACAAAGAAAATATAATTTTTCTTTGTTTACTTCTATGACTTATTTTTTTACTTTTCATGTTTCATTTGTTACGGAGACAAATTCTTTTGACAATTCATTATAGGTGACCCCGAAACAAGGTGGGACTAAGGTTATGTTGTTGGTGGTGATTATCTCCTATCTCAGGAGGGGGAAAGGGGACAATGTGTCTCAATCTCGGGCGAAAATATGACCCAACTCCAAATCCTGTTCATCCTTTACGGTTCTTCGTGCTCGAACCACAGCAAAAATCCCCATTATCACCATTGCAACTGTCATAACAATAAGCAAAGCAATGGCTATTTTAAGAATTCTAGCTTTCTTTACTTCATTCTTGGAATCTGAAAGTTCCGAGCCAACACCACTGCTCGTGAAACACGAGTCTTTCCTGACCGAGCACAGCCCTTCATTGCCTTCCATAGATGCTAAAGGAAGCTGCCGGAAGAGCTTGTTATCGGGGAGGAATCCAGTGAACTTGTTATAGGATATATTGAGAGAGACAAGGTTATCCAGGCCAATAAATGGGCTTAGGACTCCGCTGAGCTTATGTGAAAGGTCTAAAACGGAGAGCTTGTTTAGTGCTGATAACTGTGATGGGATTGGACCAGAAAGCATATTTCCACTCAGGTTGAGTGCAATTTCAAGAGACTCGATCTTGCACAAATCGCTTGGAATCTCTCCATAGAGCTTATTGCCAAATTAGAAGGTAATGATCCTGAAACTGCAGTATCAGCAACACCCAATACAGTAAGAATACTCAAATCACCAAATTCATCTGGGATTTTTCCCACAATGTCTTTATTACCTCCAACTCTAATCACTTCAAGACTACTAATTTTACCCAGCTCAGGAGGTAAATTACCACTGAAACAAGTTTCTTAAACTTAAACACCCACTAATATCAGCTGGGATTCTCCCAGTGAGCTGATTAGAGTTCAGTGATAGATCTTGAAGATTTTTTAGTTTCGATATCGAAACCGGGATTGACCCAGATAAGGAATTTGAGCTAAGATCAATGGAAATAAGAGACAGAATGTCCCCAACTTCATCAGGGATAGACCCAGTTAAGTTACACCCATAAATAGTAAGTTTCTGAAGAGAAGAAAAAAAGACAAATTTGCAGGAAAAGGAAGTTGAAGAGAAACAGACTGAATGTTAATTTCAATAACAGAGTTATTATCAAGTGATGAACAAGTAATGAAGCTCCATTTACATGGTGTGGGGTCCACTAAGTTCCAATCAGAAAACTCAGGTGGCAGTGGTTGTGCATGGTGGTTATTGTGGGCCCAAGAGTAGAGGATTGTAGCCTCCTCATTGGTTGCTGCAGCAGGAGAAGATAGAAAAATGTGGTGGACGAAAAAATGGAGGAGCAACAAAAAATAAACAGATGATGAAAAATGGTATTTTTGCCTCGAAATAAACATCATTTTTAGTCTAGTAGAAATAACATTTGCCTCAAATCCCAAACTTTTTCTTCATTGGGTTTTGCTAAACAAAATAAACTTTCTTTTTACCTCCTTCTTCTACCTTTCTTTCTGTGTTTGTGTTTGTGTATTGCTTGGTTTGAACTCAAACCTCAAAAACACCAAGTAGGAGTGTTTGTTTGTCTAGAGATTAGCGAGAAGCACCTCCTACCCACGTTGAATGCCTCTGTTTCTGTGACTATCTTATGCAGTATGTTTATGTGTATATAATATAGTCCTACTCCTATATGAAAGCAGGGGAGGAGGTAGTAGAGAGAAGACGACAGAAAATCACCAACAACAACATAACCTTAGTCCCGAGATTGGGACACGTTGTCCATCAGGGTACACATCACGGTAGAAAATATGACATACCATTAATAACAGTGGTGTAAGTATCTTCCTCTCAAGGCCATGGTAATGAATGTCAAGCTATCAAAATATGTAAAGAAAAACAAGGGAAACAAACAATTAAAATTTACAAATGTGTAAAGAATAAAAAGTTTACCCAGAAAAGGAAAAATGAGGATTTAGTGTAGCATTGGAATGCAAAAATCTGGGATGAGAGACAAGCCCACTGTTAATCTGCAATAAACACCATTGACAGAATAAAATATTGAAAACTCGAAATAGCAGTCCTCTTTGATCAATTTAAAGAAAAGATTCCATAAATCTCTGCCACATGCATCACAGGTATGAAACTCAGAAGGATGGCGAGAGGCAGCGGATATTCTGGAACCGGGCAAAGCAGAAAGATTTTCAAATACCTGCAGCTCCAGCACTTATAGTATGATGTCCAAGTTGCTTTTCACATCAGATGCTTTAGAATCAATATATGCCAAAAAGGATTCTGCTTGAACAGGTAACATATAAGCCTCTGCTTAGCTGCCTTGGCAATCTCCGCTATAGCCTGACAGAAAAATGAAACATCATCATTGAACATATTAGTGACTTGCGATGGATTGGGCTCACTATGCCCACACTATGAGGATTTGGGTTTATAGTTATGGGTTCTTTTACATGAGACCAACAATTCCTTCCATTGAGCTTTTGGATCGTGTTGCTGATAGGCTTTCCAAGGAAAAAGCATGGGACCAAGCAGTTATTAATGAGTTCCTCTTTTATCCTTCACATCCAGGGTATGAAGGGCTTCATGCTTCTAAGAGGACTATGGATTTCTATTCTTTCATGAACAGTAAAGTTTTATTTAGGACGGTAAGAAAAGACCCTAACTGAAGAAGTTGAAACCTGTGATCATCCATATTAATTACCATCCTGACAAACTGCCAAGAATGAAAGCCGTTGTCGAGTATTACTTCAATGGGAAGCAAGATGCATTGGATTCTTTTCCTGATGGCTCTCAATGATGGAAGCGAAGATATATAAGCTTGTTCACATTCGGCATATTATGTTAGTTTATATAGAGAGCACTTACAATATGGGCCTATTTATGCCTCTTTTGGGGTTTATACAGTTTAGAAAGAGATGCAGCTTTTCTTTGTTTACATGCTTTGGTTCTGTCAGCTGTTTCTTTCTAGAATTTTCCCAATCATAAACTCTTCTAGAACTTTTGTTCATCTTGTATTTTAGTATATCTATTACCTTTATAAAAGGGAGTAGTGCCATTATTCATTTCTACTATGCCTGAAGTTTATTATATAAACAGTGCAAGGGCCCTTTGTAGCTTTTGGCCAACACCATCAATGTAAAAACCTGCTTCACTTTGCTTTCCTATCTCCTGTTGTCTCTGTGCTTGTTGTCCCTCTGCTTTCTCTGCATTCCAGGTTTTGCACTTGGTTCCCTTGCCAACTTCAAAGCTCCAAATTTGAGGTGGAGCTTTGAGATGGGTAGAAAGAACTATGATTACTTTCTTGCGTCTGAGAAACATTATATATACTTTTTTAAGTTCCTAGACCATATACAAGTTCACATTAATAACAAACATTCTTCATGAAGTCAGAAACAATAGTGACAGCAACTGATGAAAGGTTTAGCGATAACAATAAAAATGATGAATTCAGATTCATACTTTGAGTTAGGTTGTTTCCCACAAGTGTGCTATATATTAATAGACTTTAAGCCCATTACAAATGCAATGATGGTGACTCACACTACTATAACACAATCGTTAGAAATGCAGATATATAATCATACAACGGTGCTTTCATCATCACTCATGCATCATAGATGTTAGTATTATGCCTCCCTGTGCTACTGGAAAAACCAGCAAGAGAAGAGGTGCAGTAGTTACCATAACAAACTCGAGAAAAGCAATGCGAGTTGAAGGATGATAATCTCCAAGGAAAGAACTGCTGCTGCACTAGAGCAGGAAGAATTGCTGCTGCACTAGAGCAGGAAGAACTTCGGCAACTGCATCAAAGGAAACAAATGAAACAAACACAATTAATTCACATTTATTCACATTCAACAATCGAAAAAACAGGTGCCAAATTACGAAACAAAAATTAGCAGCAAAAATGAAACAAACACAATTAATTGCATAGCAAATACCTAACAAGAATATCGGTCATAAGATCGGTGATGACGAACTCCATTTCAGGCGAAGAAGCAGGCTGATGAACGCTACCTTCAAGAACCAAACCACCTAATTGAAACTTAATAGGAGAAGGATTAAAATTGAACTTTTGTAGGGCTTCGGAAGGAGTTACATAGAAAACGAGCTGAACTTGGAAATTGTTAAGGAGTAAGTTACGGATCCAGCGACGCCGGACAAGGTGAGAGCACAGATGGCGCGCGCGAGCTCCGATGTCAACATTCTTCGGTTGGCGGCGTGAGGCGTCAGTGGAGGAGGAGGAGAGAGAATTGAGGGTAGCCGAAGAAACTTAGTAGCTAAAAATTACCTCTTTTCCAGTTGTCGCATAAACATTAGATCCAAAAGAGCTGCAGATGCTCCTGAATTCCTTCAAATTTGGTGACCTAACACCTGAACGAAAAATAGCAACAAAAATGATTCATCAATGTCATTTCACATACACATAATACAATCAATCAACGCGAAAGTTGAGAGATTTAGTCGAAATTACTGAGACACCACCACGAACAACTTTTCTGCGCGCAATTCCAAGCATATTCTGTGCAACCACAAAAATCAACAAAAAAGTTTCATTTAGCATTCTTCTTACCTCCGATTTTGAAGATTCAACAATCGAAAATCAATCATCCAAAAGAGAAGAAACAGAAACCGAAATGATAACGAATCATCCAACAAGCATTAACCGAACAGAAGTCGACGATGGAACCCTAATTTATCGACCCAACAGAAGTCGACTTGAGCCCTAATATGTCGACCAAACAGAAGATTTTGAGCCCTAATATGTCGACCAAACAGAAATGGTGGAAAACGGAGGACGGCTGAGTGGCGGAGAAAGCGAAGGACTTGGGAGAGAGGGAGGGAAGACGGACGGAGGACGGCTGAGTGAGTGAGAGAGCGGGCGACTTAGGAGAGGGACTGAGGGAGGGAGTAGGGACTAAAACTGATCTATAGGGTCGACTAATATTTGATTAAATTAGCGGGGAAATGTCAACAAAAAAAAGTCGCGCTTAACAATCTATGTGCTCCGTTGACTAACCGGAGCATTTATGTACAAATGCTCGTGTTGATTAGTCAACCAGAGCATTTGACATCAAATGCTCTGGTTGATTAATCAACACGAGCATTTGTGAATTTTTTTTACTAAAATTATCACAAATGCTCGGGTTGATTATTCAACCAAAACATTTGATAAGTAGCAAAAGCTGTTTTTTACACTAGTGTGCTCCTCTCCCCCACTCAAATTTCCTATTTCTTCTTAATAATGCGAAGAAGGGCAGGGCCTTATTGGCTGATTTAGAAATGAATCAAGTGAGGGATGCCATCCTCTCTATCAGCCTTTGAATGTCTTTAACACTCCTTGGGTCAGGTAGGCTTATAATAGCTTGAATTTTTTCTAGATTTGTGTCAATCGCTCTTTTGCTTACAAGGAGGCCTAAGAATTTTCCTGCCTTTTCCCCAAAGACGCACTTCTTAGGGTTTAGTTTCATCTGATATTTCCTTTTGACAATGGAGTCGTCAACATAAGCTTCGATGTTTCTCCCCCTCTGATCCGCGAACACTTTATCTACCAACTTCTGGTACGTTGCCCCAACATTGCAAAGTCCAAATAGCATCGCCTTGTAATTGTATACTCCACAGTCTATGATAAATGTTGTTTTCTTCCTATCGGCCTCTAATAGGCTTATCTGATGATAGCCCAAGAATCGTCCATAAAGCTCAATAATGCATGACCGCTAGTAGAATCTACTATCTGGTCTATTCTCCGTAATGGATAGCAATCTTTTGGGAACGCTCTGTTGAGATCCGTGAAGTCTACATGCATCCTCTATTATCCGTTAACCTTTCTTACCATGACCACATTGGCCAATCTTTCCAGGTAATCGCAGGGATCAATGAAGTCTGCTGCCAGCAGTTTATCTACTTCTTCCTTCACGACTTTGTTCTTTTCAGCAGATAAATTTCTCTTCTTTTGCTTGATAGGGCGCATAATGTCGTCCACATTCAGGCGATGTACCATCACATCCGGATCTATCCCTGGCATCTCATCCGCCAAAAACGCAAAGACGTCCGCGTTTTCTCTTAGGAGAGTCACCAGGTTGACCCTGACCTTTGGGTCCATGTCTGTTTCGACAACCACTGTTCTCGTTGGATCTTCCGCAAGCATCTCCTGCTTTGTTTCTCTGTCTGGTTAGGGCCTTGGCGTATCCTCAGGCCTGGCCTCCAACTCTTCCGTAGAAATACCATCATTTCTTCTTCCTTTTCGGTCTCTGCTTCATTTGCCGAAGCTCTCCTCTGCGTCCGCCTTTGCTTTCTTGTTGGTGGGTTCATTTCTTCCACTGGCATTCTTTTTTCTGGTTTCTTAAGTGTTGTTAAGTAGCATAATTTTGCTGCTTCCTGATTTCCCCCTCAACTTTGCTGTCGTCCCCAAATTAGAGACGTACAACATAGTTAGGTGATATGTAGAGACGACTCCCTGTACGTCGTGAATGAAAGGATGCCCAATGATTGCGTTACAGGCTCCCGATACATCAACCACTAGGAACTCCGTCATTACATTTCGGGCTTCAGCATTGTCTCCAACTCGGTCCAACAAGCTAGGTTACCAAGCCCTCGTGAGTCACAGATGCTCCTGTGAAACCTATCACTGGGTACCGGACGGGCTTCAAATGTTCCTGTCCTATCATCAGCTTCTCAAAGGTTGATAAGTACAATATGTTTGCGGAACTTCCTCTTTCAACCAGGATCCTATGAATCAAGCACTTTGATACTTTTAATGTGACCACCAGAGGGTCATCATGGGGATAAACAACATGCTCCGCGTCCTCTACAGTAAAGGACATTGCTGGCATTGTTGGCGGTCTCCTCCACTGCATACCTTCGTTAAAATTAATCTGATGCCTGAATTCTTTCAAGCTTGCCTTTGCTCCGTTCACACTTCCCCCATGAATGGGACCGCCACTTATCACATGGATCTCGCTGATCCTCGATTAAACGTTCTGGTTAGTTGGCTTGACCAGATCTTCATTCCGCGTCTGAGCCTTATACTGGCTGAAATATCCTCTTCTCAGTAAGTCCTCCAAATTATCCTTCAGATGCCGACAATCTTCAGTCAAATGTCCGTGATCTCCATGAAAATCACACCACTTGGTCTTGTCGCGGTTCTTGTGGAACATTTGCTTTGGTCGCTGCCATTTGTCAATTGAGTTTACGCATCAAATTTCTCCCTGCACTCATTCTTTTCCCGAGCGTTTCTCTCGCGGTCATTGCCTCTTTCACGATCATATCTTTCATAATCTCTATTTTCCCAATCAGTTCTTTCGCAGTCACAACCTCTCTGAACCACATTTATTTCCTGTCTTCTTTCGTCTCGGACGCGGTCACTCTCGCGGCCCTTCTCTTTTCTCTCCTTTTCCTCTTTTTTCTTCTCAGACTCGCGATGCTGACTGCTCGCGGCCTTGTCGAATTCCTCGCCCTTGATGAAGTCATTTGCCTTTCCCAGCACAGGCCCTAGGGACGTGAAGCTTTTACGACCCAAATAGCTCCGAAAGGGAGATCCCTCTCTTAGTCCTGTCATCAAGGCTAAGACTGCCACATCCTGTTGAAGCTTTGGGATGGATACTGCTTCCACATTAAAGCGACCAATGAAGTCGCGAAGACTTTCGGTTTCTCCTTGCTTAACAGAGAGCAGTTCACCTGTAGTGCGGTCACGGCGTATGTTGCTTACGAAATGAGTGCTGAAGGTAGAAGATAATTGAGAGAAAGTTGTAATAAAACCCGGCTTCAAACTCTTGAACCATATCTGAGCAATCCCAGTCATAGTGGATGGGACTACCTTGCACCAGATACATCTACCTGAACATGTGCCCTTGATAGGCTGCGATATAATCGTCTAGGTCTGAGCTGCCGTCATACTTACATGATGGAATCTTGATTCTTGACATTGGGTGATTCAATATTTCTGGCACAAATGGGGAGAGTCTGGGTTTAACTAGCAAGTGTCTGCCAGCCGAATATATAGTTACTAGCACCATTGATACTGTACTCACGGTGGGGACGACTTTGGCTACCATCCTCTGAGTTTTCAAGCTTTTCAGTTTCCAGGATATCTTCCTCATATTATGGGTCTTCAATTTGCCTTTCCGTCTGGCGTCCCTCCTGAGAGAAGGATCGCATCCTCTTTAATGGGGTGCCTTCAAGTATTGCGACCAGTCATAGCTACTATCCTCCTACTGGCTTGGCCACCCCTGGCATTAGGAGTAGGTGTGTCGTTAGGCTGAGTTCCGCCTTGCAGAATTTGGATGAAAGACGCTACAGTTTGTAGCTGTTCTGCAGAGAACTGACTGAGCTGATTCAAGTTGAACTATCCGCCACCAGTGTTGACCTGAGATACATTGTTCTCAGGAGTTTGTTGTTCGTTGTTGTTCCCGACCCCTCTAGTTGAGAACTGAGGTGCACCGAGAGGTCCAGTAATAGCGGACTGAGTAGACCCCTGTCCAGTTTCAAATCTCTATGGACCACGTCCATCATTGCTTGCTTTTTCCATGTTAGCGTTCACAAAGATGTGAAGCCTCCTCCTTCTAGCACCAAGTTGTTTCGATTGTGAAACCGTTAACGGCTTCAAGGAAGTCCGCCAAAGATCTGGAGTTACCCTCAGGGTGGTTGCGAGGAAACCCCCTCCGACGCTCAAGCCAATATTTGTCCAACTAGGATTTAGAGAGAGAAACTAGAGAGGGAGAGAGATAAGCTATTTTCAGTATGAGAGAGAATGTACAAGCTTTTCAGTTTCCAGGATATCTTCCTCATATTATGGGTCTTCAATTTGCCTTTCCGTCTGGTGTCCCTCCTGAGAGAAGGATCGCATCCTCTTTAATGGGGTGCCTTCAGTGTTGCGGCCAGTCATAGCTACTATCCTCCTACAGGCTTGGCCACCCCCGACATTAGAAGTAGGTGTGTCGTTAGGCTGAGTTCCGCCTTGCAGCATTTGGATGAAAGACGCTACATTTTGTAGCTGTTCTGGAGAGAACTAACTGATCTGATTCAAGTTGAACGATCTGCCACCAGTGTTGACCTGAGATACATTGTTCTCAGGAGTTTGTTGTTCGTTGTTGTTCCCGGCCCCTCTAGTTGAGAACTGAGGTGCACCGAGAGGTCCAGTAATAGCAGACTAAGTAGACCCCTGTCCAGTTTCGAATCCCTATGGACCACGTCCGTCATTACTTGCTCTTTCCATGTTAGCGTTCACAAAGATGGGAAGCCTCCTCCTTCTAGCACCAAGTTGTTTCGATTGTGAAACGGTTAACGGCTTCAAGGGAGTTCGCCAAAGATCGGGAGAGTAAAGTCCTTAGTGAATAGCTGCACAGCAAGCAAACATGAGCCACCCTCGGGGTGGTTGCGAGGAAACCCCCTCCGACGCTCAAGCCAATATTTGTCCAACTAGGATTTAGAGAGGGAAACTAGAGAGAGAGAGAGATAAGCTATTTTGAGTATGAGAGAGAATGTACCTACAGAATAGTACTATTGGGGTATTTATAGAAGTACTATTCCTCTAACAGGGCGTGTAATTCTTTGACACATGTAGGGTTATGACGCGTTTGACAGGTGGGAAGATTCCCATGCTTTTGTCTTGTTAGGCGACCGCCAACGTTGTCGGACCACGCTGGTGAACTGATTTTGGTAGAGCTGTGGATGACATTGTCATGCTCGCGTCCATGATTATGCTCGCGGACTCGTCATGAGGATCTGTCAACGTACTTGGATTGTACCCATACAGAAGCTATATACCTAACATTATGTACATGAAAATCATGAGTTTAAACCTAGACTATAATGTTCTACCTCATTTCATTTGCCAATTAAAAAAACTAATACATTTTGAGAGTAGTTAGTCTCACGCTCTCGCCAAATAATTTTGGTTAAACCAATTAACTTTATATGAAATTAGCTAAACTATTAAGTAGTTTTGTTTAGCCTTTTAGTCATCAAGGTCTTCTGTATAGCTTATTTATAGACAACCCTTTTATATATTTTTCTGTAACTTTTATTTTTTGTTCAAAATACTTGGTCTTCCGATCAAACCATCTAACACAAAAATTTGTATAGAGAGAGGAGGAGAAGTAGGGGGCGAACCCTGGAACAAAATAGATGGTACATGTATATTAGAGGAGTTCCACATAAGGAAAAAGATAGTATATGTGTTTCACTGCCACTAGAACTGCAGCGACCATAAGTTAAATCCAAGTTTCCACTTGTTTCAGGAGGACTTGATTTTTGTAAATATTGTTCTAGCCTTCATGAGCAGGCAGCAGTACCATGAAAATAATATAAGGAAATTCTCCATGGTACCATTCTACTTTTGCCTATTCTCTATGGTACCCAAAATATTTTTTAATTACACATGGTACCACTCAATGTTTAGCTTAATTTCTCCAATAACATTTTGTTAAGCAAAAGTTAATCTAACGTTAAGTGGGGTTTTGTTGTGAAGTACAATACACTTACTTTCCTATTTTCTCTCCCTTTCTAGTCATTTTTCTCTCCCTATTTGTCTCCCCTCCAATCGCCCCACTTATTTTCCAGCCATCGTATAACGATTTCAAGCTGCTTTTCCTTTGGCAAAATCAGATCCTTTGTTCTTTGTTTATACCATCACCTAAACCCTTGACCATGCAAAAATTAAAGCCAAGATTGAATATATCCCAACCCAATATCTTTCAGCAAGTTAAAGTTCCAATTAAATGAACGTTTATGAATGCATAAAATAATACCCACATAATTCTTAAGCCGAAATTTTCAGCCAGAAGTTAGAA